>NC_048575.1:9987344-10287344 GCF_013265735.2 Oncorhynchus mykiss
TGCAGGGGGCCTACCGAGGACTTGATATCTGGGGCTGTGTGTTGGTTAGTCTCCTAGTGCAGGGGGCCTACCGAGGACTTGATATCTGGGGCTGTGTGTTGGTTAGTCTCCTAGTGCAGGGGGCCTACCGAGGACTTGATATCTGGGGCTGTGTGTTGGTTAGTCTCCTAGTGCAGGGGGCCTACCGAGGACTTGATATCTGGGGCTGTGTGTTGGTTAGTCTCCTAGTGCAGGGGGCCTACCGAGGACTTGATATCTGGGGCTGTGTGTTGGTTAGTCTCCTAGTGCAGGGGGCCTACCGAGGACTTGATATCTGGGGCTGTGTGTTGGTTAGTCTCCTAGTGCAGGGGGCCTACCGAGGACTTGATATCTGGGGCTGTGTGTTGGTTAGTCTCCTAGTGCAGGGGGCCTACCGAGGACTTGATATCTGGGGCTGTGTGTTGGTTAGTCTCCTAGTGCAGGGGGCCTACCGAGGACTTGATATCTGGGGCTGTGTGTTGGTTAGTCTCCTAGTGCAGGGGGCCTACCGAGGACTTGATATCTGGGGCTGTGTGTTGGTTAGTCTCCTAGTGCAGGGGGCCTACCGAGGACTTGATATCTGGGGCTGTGTGTTGGTTAGTCTCCTAGTGCAGGGGGCCTACCGAGGACTTGATATCTGGGGCTGTGTGTTGGTTAGTCTCCTAGTGCAGGGGGCCTACCGAGGACTTGATATCTGGGGCTGTGTGTTGGTTAGTCTCCTAGTGCAGGGGGCCTACCGAGGACTTGATATCTGGGGCTGTGTGTTGGTTAGTCTCCTAGTGCAGGGGGCCTACCGAGGACTTGATATCTGGGGCTGTGTGTTGGTTAGTCTCCTAGTGCAGGGGGCCTACCGAGGACTTGATATCTGGGGCTGTGTGTTGGTTAGTCTCCTAGTGCAGGGGGCCTACCGAGGACTTGATATCTGGGGCTGTGTGTTGGTTAGTCTCCTAGTGCAGGGGGCCTACCGAGGACTTGATATCTGGGGCTGTGTGTTGGTTAGTCTCCTAGTGCAGGGGGCCTACCGAGGACTTGATATCTGGGGCTGTGTGTTGGTTAGTCTCCTAGTGCAGGGGGCCTACCGAGGACTTGATATCTGGGGCTGTGTGTTGGTTAGTCTCCTAGTGCAGGGGGCCTACCGAGGACTTGATATCTGGGGCTGTGTGTTGGTTAGTCTCCTAGTGCAGGGGGCCTACCGAGGACTTGATATCTGGGGCTGTGTGTTGGTTAGTCTCCTAGTGCAGGGGGCCTACCGAGGACTTGATATCTGGGGCTGTGTGTTGGTTAGTCTCCTAGTGCAGGGGGCCTACCGAGGACTTGATATCTGGGGCTGTGTGTTGGTTAGTCTCCTAGTGCAGGGGGCCTACCGAGGACTTGATATCTGGGGCTGTGTGTTGGTTAGTCTCCTAGTGCAGGGGGCCTACCGAGGACTTGATATCTGGGGCTGTGTGTTGGTTAGTCTCCTAGTGCAGGGGGCCTACCGAGGACTTGATATCTGGGGCTGTGTGTTGGTTAGTCTCCTAGTGCAGGGGGCCTACCGAGGACTTGATATCTGGGGCTGCGTGTTGGTTGGTCTCCTAGTGCAGGGGGCCTACCGAGGACTTGATATCTGGGGCTGCGTGTTGGTTGGTCTCCTAGTGCAGGGGGCCTACCGAGGACTTGATATCTGGGGCTGCGTGTTGGTTGGTCTCCTAGTGCAGGGGGCCTACCGAGGACTTGATATCTGGGGCTGCGTGTTGGTTAGTCTCCTAGTGCAGGGGGCCTACCGAGGACTTGATATCTGGGGCTGTGTGTTGGTTAGTCTCCTAGTGCAGGGGGCCTACCGAGGACTTGATATCTGGGGCTGTGTGTTGGTTAGTCTCCTAGTGCAGGGGGCCTACCGAGGACTTGATATCTGGGGCTGTGTGTTGGTTAGTCTCCTAGTGCAGGGGGCCTACCGAGGACTTGATATCTGGGGCTGTGTGTTGGTTAGTCTCCTAGTGCAGGGGGCCTACCGAGGACTTGATATCTGGGGCTGTGTGTTGGTTAGTCTCCTAGTGCAGGGGGCCTACCGAGGACTTGATATCTGGGGCTGTGTGTTGGTTAGTCTCCTAGTGCAGGGGGCCTACCGAGGACTTGATATCTGGGGCTGTGTGTTGGTTAGTCTCCTAGTGCAGGGGGCCTACCGAGGACTTGATATCTGGGGCTGTGTGTTGGTTAGTCTCCTAGTGCAGGGGGCCTACCGAGGACTTGATATCTGGGGCTGTGTGTTGGTTAGTCTCCTAGTGCAGGGGGCCTACCGAGGACTTGATATCTGGGGCTGTGTGTTGGTTAGTCTCCTAGTGCAGGGGGCCTACCGAGGACTTGATATCTGGGGCTGTGTGTTGGTTAGTCTCCTAGTGCAGGGGGCCTACCGAGGACTTGATATCTGGGGCTGTGTGTTGGTTAGTCTCCTAGTGCAGGGGGCCTACCGAGGACTTGATATCTGGGGCTGTGTGTTGGTTAGTCTCCTAGTGCAGGGGGCCTACCGAGGACTTGATATCTGGGGCTGTGTGTTGGTTAGTCTCCTAGTGCAGGGGGCCTACCGAGGACTTGATATCTGGGGCTGTGTGTTGGTTAGTCTCCTAGTGCAGGGGGCCTACCGAGGACTTGATATCTGGGGCTGTGTGTTGGTTGGTCTCCTAGTGCAGGGGGCCTACCGAGGACTTGATATCTGGGGCTGCGTGTTGGTTGGTCTCCTAGTGCAGGGGGCCTACCGAGGACTTGATATCTGGGGCTGCGTGTTGGTTGGTCTCCTAGTGCAGGGGGCCTACCGAGGACTTGATATCTGGGGCTGCGTGTTGGTTAGTCTCCTAGTGCAGGGGGCCTACCGAGGACTTGATATCTGGGGCTGTGTGTTGGTTAGTCTCCTAGTGCAGGGGGCCTACCGAGGACTTGATATCTGGGGCTGTGTGTTGGTTAGTCTCCTAGTGCAGGGGGCCTACCGAGGACTTGATATCTGGGGCTGTGTGTTGGTTAGTCTCCTAGTGCAGGGGGCCTACCGAGGACTTGATATCTGGGGCTGTGTGTTGGTTAGTCTCCTAGTGCAGGGGGCCTACCGAGGACTTGATATCTGGGGCTAGGTGTTGGTTAGTCTCCTAGTGCAGGGGGCCTACACAGGACTTGAT
Source organism: Oncorhynchus mykiss (assembly GCF_013265735.2). Lineage (NCBI taxonomy): Eukaryota > Metazoa > Chordata > Actinopteri > Salmoniformes > Salmonidae > Oncorhynchus > Oncorhynchus mykiss. The sequence continues at coordinate 9,990,506 of NC_048575.1, forward strand.
ATCTGGGGCTGTGTGTTGGTTAGTCTCCTAGTGCAGGGGGCCTACCGAGGACTTGATATCTGGGGCTGTGTGTTGGTTAGTCTCCTAGTGCAGGGGGCCTACCGAGGACTTGATATCTGGGGCTGTGTGTTGGTTAGTCTCCTAGTGCAGGGGGCCTACCGAGGACTTGATATCTGGGGCTGTGTGTTGGTTAGTCTCCTAGTGCAGGGGGCCTACCGAGGACTTGATATCTGGGGCTGTGTGTTGGTTAGTCTCCTAGTGCAGGGGGCCTACCGAGGACTTGATATCTGGGGCTGTGTGTTGGTTAGTCTCCTAGTGCAGGGGGCCTACCGAGGACTTGATATCTGGGGCTGTGTGTTGGTTAGTCTCCTAGTGCAGGGGGCCTACCGAGGACTTGATATCTGGGGCTAGGTGTTGGTTAGTCTCCTAGTGCAGGGGGCCTACCGAGGACTTGATATCTGGGGCTGTGTGTTGGTTAGTCTCCTAGTGCAGGGGGCCTACCGAGGACTTGATATCTGGGGCTGTGTGTTGGTTAGTCTCCTAGTGCAGGGGGCCTACCGAGGACTTGATATCTGGGGCTGTGTGTTGGTTAGTCTCCTAGTGCAGGGGGCCTACCGAGGACTTGATATCTGGGGCTGTGTGTTGGTTAGTCTCCTAGTGCAGGGGGCCTACCGAGGACTTGATATCTGGGGCTAGGTGTTGGTTAGTCTCCTAGTGTATGGGGCTAATGGGGACTTGATATTTGGGACTAGGTGTTGGTTAGTCTCCTAGTGCAGGGGGCCTACCGAGGACTTGATATCTGGGGCTAGGTGTTGGTTAGTATCCTAGTGTATGGGGCCAATGGGGACTTGATATGTGGGACTAGGTGTTGGTTAGTCTCCTAGTGCAGGGAGCCACTCGGGACTTGATATTTGGGGCTAGGTGTGGTTAGTCTCCTAGTGCAGGGGCCACTGGGGACTTGATATTTAGGGCTAGGTGTTGGTTAGTCTCCTAGTGCATGGGGCTAATGGGGACTTGATATTTGGGGCTAGGTGTTGGTTAGTCTCCTAGTGCAAGCGGCCTACCGAGGACTTGATATCTTGGGCTGTGTGTTGGTTAGTCTCCTAGTGCAGGGGGCCTACCGAGGACTTGATATCTGGGGCTGTGTGTTGGTTAGTCTCCTAGTACAGGGGGCCTACCGAGGACTTGATATTTGGGGCTAGGTGTTGGTTAGTCTCCTAGCGCATGGGGCCACTGGAGACTTGATATTTGGGGCTAGGTGTTGGTTTGTCTCCTAGCGCATGGGGCCACTGGGGACTTGATATTTGGGGCTAGGTGTTGGTTAGTCTCCTAGCGCATGGGGCCAGGTGTTGGTTAGTCTCCTAGTGCATGGGCCCACCGAGGACTTGATATCTGGGGCTGTGTGTTGGTTGGTCTCCTAGTGCAGGGGGCCTACCGAGGACTTGATATCTGGGGCTGTGTGATGGTTAGTCTCCTAGTGCAGGGTGCCTACCGAGGACTTGATATCTGGGGCTGTGTGTTGGTTAGTCTCCTAGTGCAGGGGGCCACGAGGACTTGATATCTGGGGCTAGGTGTTGGTTAGTCTCCTAGTGCAGGGGCCACTGGGGACTTGATATTTAGGGCTAGGTGTTGGTTAGTCTCCTAGTGCATGGGGCTAATGGGGACTTGATATTTGGGGCTAGGTGTTGGTTAGTCTCCTAGTGCAGGGGGCCACCGAGGACTTGATATTTTGGGCTAGGTGTTGGTTAGTCTCCTAGCGCATGGGGCCACTGGAGACTTGATATTTGGGGCTAGGTGTTGGTTTGTCTCCTAGCGCATGGGGCCACTGGGGACTTGATATTTGGGGCTAGGTGTTGGTTAGTCTCCTAGCGCATGGGGCCACTGGGGACTTGATATTTGGGGCTAGGTGTTGGTTAGTCTCCTAGTGCATGGGCCCACCGAGGACTTGATATTTGGGGCTAGGTGTTGGTTAGTCTCCTAGCGCATGGGGCCACTGGGTACTTGATATTTGGGGCTAGGTGTTGGTTAGTCTCCTAGTGTATGGGGCTAATGGGGACTTGATATTTGGGACTAGGTGTTGGTTAGTCTCCTAGTGCAGGGGCCACTGGGGACTTGATATTTGGGGCTAGGTGTTGGTTAGTCTCCTAACGCATGGGGCTAATGGGGACTTGATATTTGGGGCTAGGTGTTGGTTAGTCTCCTAGTGCATTGGGCCAATGGGGACTTGATATGTGGGACTAGGTGTTGGTTAGTCTCCTAGTGCATGGGGCCACTGGGGACTTGATATGTGGGGCTAGGTGTTGGTTAGTCTCCTATCGCATGGGACCACCGAGGACTTGATATCTGGGGCTAGGTGTTGGTTAGTCTCCTAGCGCATGGGGCTAATGGGGACTTGATATTTGGGGCTAGGTGTTGGTTAGTCTCCTAGTGCAGGGGCCACTGGGGACTTGCTATTTGGGGCTATGTGTTGGTTAGTCTCCTAGTGCATGGGGCCACTGGGGACTTGATATTTGGGGCTAGGTGTTGGTTAGTTTCCTAGCGCATGGGGCCACTGGGGACTTGATATTTGGGGCTAGGTGTTGGTTAGTTTCCTAGCGCATGGGGCTAATGGCGACTTGATATTTGGGGCTAGGTGTTGGTTAGTCTCCTAGCGCATGGGGCCAATGGGGACTTGATATGTGGGACTAGGTGTTGGTTAGTCTCCTAGTGCATGGGGCCACTGGGGACTTGATATTTGGGGCTAGGTGTTGGTTAGTCTCCTAGCGCATGGGGCCACTGGGGACTTGATATTTGGGGCTAGGTGTTGGTTAGTCTCCTAGTGTATGGGGCTAATGGGGACTTGATATTTGGGGCTAGGTGTTGGTTAGTCTCCTAGTGCAGGGGCCACTGGGGACTTGATATTTGGGTCTAGGTGTTGGTTAGTCTCCTAACGCATGGGGCTAATGGGGACTTGATATTTGGGGCTAGATGTTGGTTAGTCTCCTAGTGCATTGGGCCAATGGGGACTTGATATGTGGGACTAGGTGTTGGTTAGTCTCCTAGTGCATGGGGCCACTGGGGACTTGATATTTGGGGCTAGGTGTTGGTTAGTCTCCTATCGCATGGGACCACCGAGGACTTGATATCTGGGGCTAGGTGTTGGTTAGTCTCCTAGCGCATGGGGCTAATGGGGACTTGATATTTGGGGCTAGGTGTTGGTTAGTCTCCTAGTGCAGGGGCCACTGGGGACTTGATATTTGGGGCTATGTGTTGGTTAGTCTCCTAGTGCATGGGGCCACTGGGCCTACTATCCAGGTCTGTACCCAAACAATTTGAACTTCTACTTTTAAAAATCCACCTTTCTAAAAACAAGTCTCTCACCGTTGCCGCCTGCTATAGACCACCCTCTGCCCCCAGCTGTGCTCTGGACACCATATGTGAACTGATTGCCCCCCATCTATCTTCAGAGCTCGTGCTGCTAGGCGACCTAAACTGGAACATGCTTAACACCCCAGCCATCCTACAATCTAAACTTGATGCCCTCAATCTCACACAAATTATCAATGAACCTACCAGGTACCTCCCCAAAGCCTTAAACACGGGCACCCTCATAGATATCATCCTAACCAACTTCCCCTCTAAATACACCTCTGCTGTCTTCAACCAAGATCTCAGCGATCACTGCCTCATTGCCTGCATCCGTAATGGGTCAGCGGTCAAACGACCTCCTCTCATCACTGTAAAACGCTCCCTGAAACACTTCAGCGAGCAGGCCTTTCTAATCGACCTGGCCGGGGTATCCTGGAAGGATATTGACCTCATCCCGTCAGTAGAGGATGCCTGGATATTTTTTAAAAATGCCTTCCTAACCATCTTAAATAAACATGCCCCATTCAAGAAATTTAGAACCAGGAACAGATATAGCCCTTGGTTCTCCCCAGACCTGACTGCCCTTAATCAACACAAAAACGTCCTATGGCGTTCTGCATTAGCATCGAACAGCCCCCGTGATATGCAGCTGTTCAGGGAAGCTAGAAACCATTATACACAGGCAGTTAGAAAAGCCAAGGCTAGCTTTTTCAAGCAGAAATTTGCTTCTTGCAACACTAACTCAAAAAAGTTCTGGGACACTGTAAAGTCCATGGAGAATAAGAACACCTCCTCCCAGCTGCCCACTGCACTGAAGATAGGAAACACTGTCACCACTGATAAATCCACCATAATTGAAAATTTCAATAAGCATTTTTCTACTGCTGGCCATGCTTTCCACCTGGCTACTCCTACCCCTGTCAACAGCACTGCACCCCCAACAGCAACTCGCCCAAGCCTTCCCCATTTCTCCTTCTCCCAAATCCATTCAGCTGATGTTCTGAAAGAGCTGCAAAATCTGGACCCCTACAAATCAGCCGGGCTAGACAATCTGGACCCTTTCTTTCTAAAATTATCTGCCGAAATTGTTGCCACCCCTATTACTAGCCTGTTCAACCTCTCTTTCGTGTCGTCTGAGATTCCCAAAGATTGGAAAGCAGCTGCGGTCATCCCCCTCTTCAAAGGGGGGGACACTCTTGACCCAAACTGCTACAGACCTATATCTATCCTACCATGCCTTTCTAAGGTCTTCGAAAGCCAAGTCAACAAACAGATTACCGACCATTTTGAATCTCACCATACCTTCTCTGCTATGCAATCTGGTTTCAGAGCTGGTCATGGGTGCACCTCAGCCACGCTCAAGGTCCTAAACGATATCTTAACCGCCATCGATAAGAAACATTACTGTGCAGCCGTATTCATTGATCTGGCCAAGGCTTTCGACTCTGTCAATCACCACATCCTCATCGGCAGACTCAACAGCCTTGGTTTCTCAAATGATTGCCTCGCCTGGTTCACCAACTACTTCTCTGATAGAGTTCAGTGTGTCAAATCTGAGGGTCTGTTGTCCGGACCTCTGGCAGTCTCTATGGGGGTGCCACAGGGTTCAATTCTTGGACCGACTCTCTTCTCTGTATACATCAATGAGGTCGCTCTTGCTGCTGGTGAGTCTCTGATCCACCTCTACGCAGACGACACCATTCTGTATACTTCCGGCCCTTCTTTGGACACTGTGTTAACAACCCTCCAGGCAAGCTTCAATGCCATACAACTCTCCTTCCGTGGCCTCCAACTGCTCTTAAATACAAGTAAAACTAAATGCATGCTCTTCAACCGATCACTACCTGCACCTACCCGCCTGTCCAACATCACTACTCTGGACGGCTCTGACTTAGAATACGTGGACAACTACAAATACTTAGGTGTCTGGTTAGACTGTAAACTCTCCTTCCAGACCCATATCAAACATCTCCAATCCAAAGTTAAATCTAGAATTGGCTTCCTATTTCGCAACAAAGCATCCTTCACTCATGCTGCCAAACATACCCTTGTAAAACTGACCATCCTACCAATCCTCGACTTTGGCGATGTAATTTACAAAATAGCCTCCAATACCCTACTCAACAAACTGGATGCAGTCTATCACAGTGCAATCCGTTTTGTCACCAAAGCCCCATACACTACCCACCATTGCGACCTGTACGCTCTCGTTGGCTGGCCCTCGCTTCATACTCGTCGCCAAACCCACTGGCTCCATGTCATCTACAAGACCCTGCTAGGTAAAGTCCCCCCTTATCTCAGCTCGCTGGTCACCATAGCATCTCCCACCTGTAGCACACGCTCCAGCAGGTATATCTCTCTAGTCACCCCCAAAACCAATTCTTTCTTTGGCCGCCTCTCTTTCCAGTTCTCTGCTGCCAATGACTGGAACGAACTACAAAAATCTCTGAAACTGGAAACTCTTATCTCCCTCACTAGCTTTAAGCACCAACTGTCAGAGCAGCTCACAGATTACTGCACCTGTACATAGCCCACATATAATTTAGCCCTATCAACTACCTCTTTCCCAACTGTATTTAATTTATGTATTTATTTTGCTCCTTTGCACCCCATTATTTTTATTTCTACTTTGCACATTCTTCCATTGCAAAACTACCATTCCAGTGTTTTACTTGCTATATTGTATTTACCTTGCCACCAAGGCCTTTTTTTGCCTTTACCTCCCTTCTCACCTCATTTGCTCACATTGTATATAGACTTGTTTATACTTTATTATTGACTGTATGTTTGTTTTACTCCATGTGTAACTCTGTGTTGTTGTATCTGTCGAACTGCTTTGCTTTATCTTGGCCAGGTCGCAATTGTAAATGAGAACTTGTTCTCAACTTGCCTACCTGGTTAAATAAAGGTAAAATAAATAAAATAAATAAACTGGGGACTTGATATTTGGGGCTAGGTGTTGGTTAGTCTCCTAGTGCATGGGGCTAATGGGGACTTGATATTTTGGGCTAGGTGTTTGTTAGTCTCCTAGCGCATGGGGCCAATGTGGACTTGATATGTGGGACTAGGTGTTGGTTAGTCTCCTAGTGCATGGGGCCACTGGGGACTTGATATTTGGGGCTAGGTGTTGGTTAGTCTCCTAGCGCATGGGGCTAATGGGGACTTGATATTTGGGGCTAGGTGTTGGTTAGTCTCCTAGTGCATTGGGCCAATGGGGACTTGATATGTGGGACTAGGTGTTGGTTAGTCTCCTAGTGCATGGGACCACCGAGGACTTGATATTTGGGGCTAGGTGTTGGTTAGTCTCCTATCGCATGGGACCACCGAGGACTTGATATTTGGGGCTAGGTGTTGGTTAGTCTCCTAGCGCAGTGGGCCACTGGGGACTTGATATGTGGGGCTAGGTGTTGGTTAGTCTCCTAGCGCATTGGGCTAATGGGGACTTGATATGTGGGGCTAGGTGTTGGTTAGTCTCCTAGCGCATGGGGGTAATGGGCTTGATATTTGGGGCTAGGTGTTGGTTAGTCTCCTAGCGCATGGGGCCACTGGGGACTTGATATGTGGGGCTAGGTTTTGGTTAGTCTCCTAGCGCATGTTGCCACTAGGGACTTGATATTTGGGGCTAGGTGTTGGTTAGTCTCCTAGTGCATGGGGCCACTGGGGACTTGTGTTTTGTCCTTTGTCTTCCGTTCAGGATAAGTTACATTATTTTGCCTTGCCCTCTAAGGAGACCTGTTCAGGCAAGAAGTGAGAGTTACTGTAATGTGACCTATTGAACAGGGCCCTACACCTCAAACATAGTCAGAAACATGTTTATGAAGAATACTTTGAATATTATAGTTTATTCTGTTATGTCTTTCTGTGCCATCTCTCATTGTTGAGGTGTGACTGCAGTTCTGGGAATGTCTTTGGATGTCTGTTGCAAGAGACATGCAGAGAGATAGTGATTGAAATACAGTTGAAGTAGGAAGTTTACATACACTTAGGTTGGAGTCATTAAAACTCGTTTTTCAACCACTCCACAAATTTCTTGTTAGCAAACTATAGTTTTGGTGAGTCGGTTAGGACATCTACTTTGTGCATGACACAAGTAATTTTTACAAAAATTGTTTACAGACAGATTATTTCACTTATAATTAACTGTATCACAATTCCAGTGGGTCAGAAGTGTACATACACTAAGTTGACTGTGCCTTTAAACAGCTTGGAAAATTTCAGAAAAAGATGTCATGACTTTAGAAGCTTCTGATAGGCTAATTGACATAATTTGACTCAATTGGAGGCGTACCTGTGGATGTATTTCAAGGCCTACTTTCAAACTTAGTGCCTCTTTCCTTGACATCATGGGAAAATCAAAAGAAATCAGCCAAGACCTCAGAAAAAAAATTGTAGACCTCCACAAGTCTGGTTCATCCTTGGGAGCAATTTCCAAATGCCTGAAGGTACCACATTCATCTGTACAAACAATAGTATGCAAGTATAAACACTATGGGACCACACAGCCATCATACCGCTCAGGAAGGAGACGCATTCTGTCTCCTAGAGATTAACATACTTTGGTGCGAAAAGTACAACTCAATCCCAGAACAGCAAATACCTTGTGAAGATGCTGGCGGAAACAGATACAAAATTATCTATATCCACAGTAAAACGAGTCTTATATCGATATTAGCTGAAAGGCCGCTCAGCAAGGAAGAAACCACTGCTCCAAAACCGCCATATAAAAAGCCAGACTACGGTTTGCAACTGCACATGGGGACAAAGATCGTACTTTCTGGAGAAATGTCCTCTGGTATGGTGAAACAAAAATAGAGCTGTTTGGCCATAATGGCCATCCTTATGTTTGGAAAAAAAGGGGGAGGCTTGCAAGCCGAAGAACACCATCCCAACCGTGAAGCACGGGGGTGGCAGCATCATGTTGTTGTGGGTGTGCTTTGCTGCAGGAGGGCCTGTTGCACTTAAAAAAAATAGATGCCTTCACGAGGAAGGAAAATTATGTGGATATATTGAAGCAACATCTCAAGACATCAGTCAGGAAGTTAAAGCATGTTCGCAAATGGATCTTCCAAATGGACCATGACCCCAAGCATACTTCCAAAGTTGTGGCAAAATGACTTAAGGACAACAAAGGGAAGTTATTGGAGTGGCAATCACAAAGACCTGACCTCAATCCTATAGAAAGTTTGTGGGCAGAACTGAAAAAGCGTGTGTGAGCAAGGAGGCCTACAAACCTGATTCAGTTACACCAGCTCTCTCAGGAGGAATGGGCCAAAATTCACCTAACTTATTGTGGGAAGCTTGTGGAAGGCTACCCAAAACGTTTGACCCAAGTTAAACAATTTAAAGGCAATGCTACCAAATACTAATTGATAGTATGTAACCTTCTGACCCACTGGGAATGTGATGAAAGAAATAAAAGCTGAAATAAATCATTCTCTCTGATATTATTCTGACATTTCACATTCTTAAAATAAAGTGCTGATCCTAACTGACCTAAAACAGGGAATTTTTACTGGGATTAAATGTCAGGAATTGTGAAAATCTGAGTTTCAATGTATTTGGCTAAGGTGAATGTAAACTTCTGACTTCAACTCTAGGTGTAATGTCTGCTATCCCAGGTTAGTGATTGAAGAAAGAAGAACCTGACATTTATAGATGAGGACTCTACCTGTCTGTCTATCTGTATGTCTGTGGTCAGGCTAAAGGCAGTGATTGAATGTTTAAAGATGTGAAGGAAGGTTTGATCTGCGCGGTGTGATGGAGTAGGGGGTGCCAGCGTGATGCAGTGGGGCTGCCAGCGTTTGTGTGTGTGTTCAAGGTCTTCAATGTAGTGGTATACATTGTTCAGGTTCCATACCTGTATTCGTTGAATTGGTTCAAGTTACCTATGTTATGAGGGACACTTCTTTGTAATATTTTACTGAAGTGGTGTAAATCAGGGGAACACAGAGTGTTTCTTGCTAGTCTTAAACAAATCTAATATCAATGAAACAAAAGTAGACATCTCACAACTCACACAGTAGATTTGATTAAGACTTGCAATTATATACATCACAGAAGACTGAAAAATAACAAAACTGTTTGACGTAAAAAATAAAAAATAGCTTGATTTCCATCTGGAAATTATGACAAATATCAATAACATTACACCCATGCGGCCAACGATTTGTTTATGCTCAACAGGAAGTGGTGCCACTGGTCTGGCAGTTGCAGTGCTGCTGTATGACTCAAGGTGAGGTGGGAAGCCACTGTCAGAAAAGATGTGCCTCCAAACAGGAAAACACTTTCAGGCCTGTTTCATTCAGGGGCATCCATCACTGACACAGGACAGTACACTTAAGTACTCATACAGATCAACTCAGACAGACACACACAGACACAGACAGACAGACAGACAGACAGACAGACAGACAGACAGACAGACAGACAGACAGACAGACAGACAGACACACACCTCAACAGGATCTGATCCCTGCCTCTCTGTGATGATGCGATGTGGTCTGTTACAGTGTGAGTTGAGTGGCGTGTGGAACACAGAGAGTTGAAAACAGATCCCAGTGTAGCTGACGATCACTCAGGATATCTGTTGCTCCCAACCGATATTCAAGCTCATGTGTTGCGCCAAAAATTCACCCGGTAAGAAAAAAAAAAGGCGTGGAAGACATTTTTCAGCTTGTCACCACCTGCCACGAACAATCTGGAGGTAAGTCTGCCTCATACCTGTCTCTGCTTCTCATCCTGGGAGAGGTAAATCAATGAGCAGGCCGACAGATCACTTAATCAAACCGGGCAACCGAGGAATCTTCCCACACTGCACCGCACACCAAGGTGAATCTGTCTCTCCATCTCTCTCTCTCTCTCTCTCTCTCTCTCTCTTTCTCACACACTCCTCGACTCCCACACCCCGACATCCCCCGCCCCCCCATCTCTCCCCCCCCCACACACACACACACACACACACACACACACACACACACACACACACACACACACACACACACACGCTCCTTGACTCTCCCCCTGTTCTGTCTCTCCCACACACCTGTGTGTCAGCCCATATAGAGGAATAGTAGACTCGGATTGTATTAGTAATCCTGTTGGGTCATACTGCTGGACTCTTCAGGCAGACAGTATGCATATACCTAAAGACTGTCATTACCCTCTACCTGTGATTACTAGCCTATTGTACTCTTAGTCTGTCTGAAAGGGTACCCTATTCCCTATATAGTGCACTAAAGGTAGTGCACTAAATGTAGTGCCCTAAATGTAGTGCCCTAAAGGTAGTGCACTAAATGTAGTGCCCTAAAGGTAGTGCACTAAAGGTAGTGCCCTAAAAGTAGTGCCCTAAAGGTAGTGCACTAAAGGTAGTGCACTAAAGGTAGTGCCCTAAAGGTAGTGCACTAAAAGTAGTGCACTAAAGGTAGTGCACTAAAGGTAGTGCCCTAAAGGTAGTGCACTAAAAGTAGTGCACTAAAGGTAGTGCCCTAAAAGTAGTGCACTAAAGGTAGTGCCCTAAAAGTAGTGCACTAAAGGTAGTGCACTAAAGGTAGTGCCCTAAAGGTAGTGCACTAAAGGTAGTGCACTAAATGTAGTGCACTAAAGGTAGTGCACTAAAGGTGGTAGTCAAAAAAAAGTTATTTGAACCACGTGTTGAATAGCAGACTAATTCTTTAGACTTCTTCAAGTGTAGCTGTACATTCAACTTAAAGAAGCAACAGTAGCATTTAAAAAGCTCAATGTTCCAAAGTAATCAAATCCCATCACGCTAGTCCCTAAATCTTTGTCAAGGCAATGCAATTGTTATAGTATGTTTATTGAAACTTGGGAAAGGTTTTATTTAATCAGCACTAACTGTGGTGGGGAGATGAGAAAAATACAGTCTTTCTTCACACAAGCATTATTGGAAATCCAATTTGGCCCTTGTTCTCTGCGGCTCTCTGTGTAGTTTACACATGTAGGTTACATGTGAGTGGTAGATGGGGTGGTTGGAGATAAACCTGCACTGTAGGTGTTTTAGTGTGAGCTTCTGACTGACTGTGTGTGTGTTATACCTTTTTGAATGTGAGCGATTATTTTGAAGTGAATGTTACATCTACTGTGTGTGCAGCATACATGTGTGTGTAAGAATGTGTGCGTGTGTGTGTGTGTGTGTGTGTGTGTGTGTGTGTGTGTGTGTGTGTGTGTGTGTGTGTGTGTGTGTGTGTGTGTGTGTGTGTGTGTGTGTGTGTGTGTGTGTGTTTGTGTGTGTGTGTGTGTGTGTGTTCGTTTAGGTCATATTGAAATCAAAGTTTACCAGTAGCATACACAGATTAGCAGATGTTAAAGTGTGTGCAGTGAGGAGCTTGTATTTCTAGCTCCAACAGTGCGCCAATAATACCTAGCAATACAAAACAATACAAATAATGAATACATTTCACAATTAATAGTACAGGTACGCACACAATTAGAAGGCTATGTTAATATTAGTGAATACAACTATTGGAAACACTATCCACATGGAACTGTGTGTGTCGGCCCCTGTCCTCCTCAGACCCTGGCCTGGCCGCTCTTATTTATTAGTGTTGTAGTCGCTGACAGCTAGCACGTCTGGCTGCTGCCCTGGCAGCAGAAGGCTGTGTGATGATTGAACAACAGTCATGGGGCCGTGGTCTTACCACGTCACTCCTCAGATCTTTTTGGGGTGCTGAGTGTTATGCGTGTGGTTAATGGAGAAGCAGAGCAAATTAAACACAGCGATGCGGGGGAACCCAACGCTGGGCCCTCCCGCTGTGTGCGGGAGCTACTGCTACTTAGTGAGAGTGTGCGTGTGTGTGAGGGTGTGTGTGTGGCGGGGGGGGGGGGGGGGTCGTTTGAGGGGTGTGTGTGTGTGTGGGGGGGGGGGGGGGGGGGGGGGAGTGTCTGAGTGTATTTTGTGTGTGTGAGAGAGGGAGGGAGAGATTGCATTTAAATGTGTTGTCACAGTGCCAGTGGGGGCACAGCCAAAGGTTCATATGTAAATCAAGGGCACATTGAACTACAGTGACAGACTTCTTGGCTTTGCAGCTTGGTCTGCTCAGGTGTCAGTTATTTAGTAACCACCACCACACCCCAGCTTTGGCGACTATTGTGTGTGTGTGTGTGTGTGTGTGTGTGTGTGTGTGTGTGTGTGCGCGCGCGCTCACAGGCAGGCCTGTGACTTCAACTGCTAACCGAGCACAAATCTCATCTGGACTTAAATCTAGTAAAAATGACCATATGTTTTGAATTAGCCAATGTTGCAGTGTGGTAGCAGTGGATATGAAAACACTACTAACTCAAAACACCCTAGGTAACCATGAAAGTACTGAGGTTAACCAACTAGTTTGAAGATTGGAAACCTGCCCGAAACCTCAATGGTTAAAAGGCCCCAATACATTGGTATTTGTTATTGTAACTGGCTTCATTGGTTACCTTCACTTTACATGTAAATGGGCCTGATGTTCCCATTCAGTATCCCGCATAACACTTTATATTGACAGTCTCATGTTTTTACATCCATAGATGCTCAAAAACCAACCCATAAATTAGACTAGCGGTTACAAAACGCTTCCTTTTTGTCATCAGACCTTGGGATAAACGCTTCGTAGACTTATTGGGAAATAGTCTTAATAGACCATTTGACAGTTAGTCTTTGTATCACGGCGCAAGGCGAGATCCATATGCAGAGACACAGGAGGCAGATGGTTGGAGTCTTACACTCTGTATTAATCCAAAAGGAGTAGGCGAAAGAGTAGTCGTGGACAGGCAAAATGTCAAAACCAGATCAGAGTCCAATAGGTACCGAAGGGCATGCAGAATCAAGGTCAGGGCAGGCAGGATGATCAGGTATGCGGGATAGTAGTCCAGAGTAAGGCAGGGGTCAGAACCGGGAGGACTAGAAAAGAGACTAGAAAAAGGTGTACGGGAAATAACACGCTGGTTGACTTGACTAACAAGACAGACAGCAGTGGAACTAAGGATTCTAGAGATGGGTAAAGGACCAATAAAGCGAGGAGACAGTTTACCCGAAGCGGTAGGGCCCGAGTGGAAAGCCATATCCTCTGCCCGATGCGGTAGCGGGGAGCTGAGGTCCGGCAACGGTCCGCTTGTCGACGATACCTGGAGTTGGTCTTGAGAAGTGCCGCCCGAGCTCTTCTTCAGGCACCCATATTAGTTGTCGGCTCCAGGTAGTGGGATTGCTTGAGACCAGACATCTCAGGGTGGTCTCCAGGTCTTGGTTAGCTTGCTGGGGATGGAATCCGGATGACAGGCTGGACGATGACCCAATAAGTGTGCAGAATGCCTTCCAGAACTGCGACGAGAACTGAGGACCCAGATCGGAGACCATGTCAACCGGGAGTCCATGGATTCGGAACACATGCTGCACCAGAAGCTGGGCCGTTTCCTTGGCAGAAGGTAGTTTGGGGAGAGGGATGAAATGGGCGGCCTTGGAGAACCGATCAACAACCGTCAGAATGACAGTGTTGCCATTCGACAGAGGGAGCCCAGTGACAAAGTCCAGGGATATGAGACCAGGGACGATGAGGGACCGGTAGTGGCTGAAGGAGGCCAGAAGGAGCTTGCTGGGGAGTCTTGTTCTGAGCACACACAGTGCATGCGGCAACGAAGGCAGAGATGTCAGGGACCATTGTGGGCCACCAAAAACGTTGTCGAACGAAGGTTAGTGTACGACGGGACCCTGGATGACAGGTCAGTCTGGAGGAATGAGCCCATTCCAGGACCCGGGACCAGACTGGTTCAGGGACAAACAACCGGTTGGAGTTGAGGTGCTTGGCTGTACATAGATATTCCAGATATTTATGGTCGGTCCAGACCAGGAATGGCTGATCTGCTCCTTCCAGCCAGTGCCTCCACTCCTCCAACACCATCTTCACCACCAAGAGTTCTCGATTGCCAACATTGTAGTTCCTATCAGCAGGATTAGGACGATGGGACAGGAAGGCACAGGGATGAAGCTTCTGGTCCTGGGCAGATCGCTGGGACAGGATGGCCCCCACGCCAACATCCAAAGCATCCACTTCCACCACAAGTTGACGCGAGGGGTCTGGATGGATGAGGATGGGTGCTGTTGTGAACCGATGCATCAGGTCCACAAAGGCCTTTTCAACAGCAGGAGATAATTCGGACTTTCGGGCTCTGGTCTGGAATTCTCCCAGTTGGTAACTTTATTGACATACATAACTGTCTCGGTCTAGTCTGGATTTGTAACTTTATTGACACGTTGACGTATGTGAGCTAAAATGTGTATCAACCAGCACCTTCATGGCAGACCTCAAACTATTACTCACTCTCTTGCTGAATGTCAATGTAAAAACCTCCACTTGATAGTCCTGTATTGATCCACCCTGATAGTGATACTACATTAAAAACAATGGGGTAAATGGAGGGTGGTGTTGATTTTGGTCAGGTGGGGGGGGGGTTTGGGGTATATTGAGGGTGGTGTGGGTCTTAGTCAGGGGAGTATGGGAGGGTTGGGGTATATGGAGGGTGGTGTGGATTTTAGTCAGGGGGAGTATGGTGGTAGACGTGTGTATGTGGGCGTTGGGGGGGTCTAGCAGTAAGGTGCTTCAGACTTCCCTGCTCCTCAGGCCCTCTGGCTCAAACCAGCTGGAACTCTCCAAATTAGTCAAGTGCTAAATTATGCGCACCCCCCCCCCCCCCCCCCCCCCTCTCCCCTGCCCACCTCCCCTTTGCTTTAGATATTTAGCTGCAGGTGAAACAGGGAGCCCTTCTGTCTGTGAAGCTTTTGTCCTCCTCATAATTGCGCCACGCCTTGTGGCGTGCTCGAGTTGTATGTGTGTGCATGCGTGTGTGTGTGTGTGTGTGTGTGTGTGTGTGTGTGTGTGTGTGTGTTAGAGCAGGGGCGGCCTTTCTTTTCATCTGTTGCCCATGGTGCGACTAGGCAGAACATCCCCTCCAAACCCCCCCACACCCCTCCAGTGGAGTTGTTAGCAGGCGTGTAGTTGACGTTAGCCTAGTCGTAGTTTTCCTTTTTCCATGTTTGAGTCCCGCGGAGGGTTGGGATTTCTCTTCACTCTGGGCCTGGGGGAGGGCCAGTAACTGAGCCACTAGCCCAGGGAGCTGGACCAATTACATTGTTAGGATAAATGTAGCGCTATGCATGGATTGTGGTACTTAACAGCACTGTGCGAAAGAAGGAAACCTTCACCAGGGTATTGTAAACGGAAGGGAATTTAAAAACAGATTTATGGGTCAGTTAAAAATAGTAAGGCAACTTGATTTTTTTCTCCCCACTGTGTTTTGTATTTTTTTCCAACACCCCTGCCTCCCTTTGGTCTTTCATGAAATTATATATCTCTTAAAAAGTTGGAATGTCCCCCCTATGGACCCCCTAAACACAAATTCAGCCGCTCTCGTTTAATAGCCTCCTTGTATAATTTTTTTCTGTCATTCTCTATTCGCCTGACCAACATCGACAATAAATGAAGCCTTAACTAAATCTGAGTTAATGAATTATTCTAACACATATAATGTGATTATTTTAATTAATGGGCCAACATACCTGCTTTCACTCCTGGTTCACTAAATGAACATCTCGCCCAAGCCTAATGTCTTTTTTGACACAGATTTAGAGCTCTCTCTCTGTCTCACTCTCTCTTTCTCTCTCTCTGTCTTTCTCTCATTCTGTGTCTGTCGGTCTTTCTCTCTCTCGTCCCTTTGCATTCTGGGAAATAAATCTGGTTTAATATCCGATTGTCTCTCTTTAAATAGACCCATGAATGTGTATTAGCCTTTTCAACACCCACCTTCTCCATGAGCGTTAAGAGAAATCGTGTGATTGCGCTCTCCATTTTGACACACCAGGTTAGTCCTGTCCGATCGTACCATGGACTTGGATGACAAGCATCATTTCCCAACAGTGTTTGTTCTCCAGCATTGTGATTTCCCCAGCAGTGCTTCTGTACTTTCCGTTAAAAAAAGAAAAGAAAAAGACATTTGTTTACTTGTGACGGGGCTAAGTTGTAAATGCAGGCGGTTAGCGGGTTCTCAGTCGGCTTGCATTGAGGTGCGAATCTCCCCCTCTGCCACACTCTAGCCTCCAGCGGTAACACAAACACACACACACCCTGCCCACTGTGCCCTGCTAATCCACTGCACCAGCACAATCCACTTTCAGACCAGCGCCACAGCAACACCGCAGAATGGGTCACAAGTTTGGTGCCTTTCCCAAGTCTCTCTATTTGCAACCGTTTTGCATATGGAGTTTTGTAGTGTCACGCGGAGCAGTGTTCTAACACACTCTGTTGTAGTTCACAAACCAGGCCAAACGTTTCATCCCCGAGCCAAAACATAGAGCGTGCATTCGGCAAACATTCACCATGCTTTGATTCCTGCTACTTAAGAATATTGCTTAATCCAGTTTTGCTGCAGGATTTCCCGCAAGCTACTAATCATATAAATCGTTGTCTTAGACCTTGCATGGGGTCTGTAACCTTTAGTAAGCTGCAGCCAGTTCAGTGGGTTATCAGCCTGACACGAGGCTGGCTGTGGGTGACATGGTCATTTAGTTCCACGTTTTAGTGATGTCTGTGAGTATGACAGAACTCAGATGGCAGGCGAAAACCTGAGACAAATCCAACCAGGAAGTGGGAAATCTGAGGTTTGTAGTTTCATTTAAGTGATCGCCTGTCCAATATGCTGTGTCTATGGGGCCAGATTGTACTTCCCAAGGCTTCCAGCAGATGTCAACACTCTTTAGAAAGTTGTTTGAGGCTTCTATTGTGGAAGGGTGTCGAATAAGAGCTGTTTCAACAAGTGGACAAGGCTGAGGCCAATCAGTTGCTTACTGCGCGGTCACGCGCGCGGTTCCTTATTTTTCCTCTGTAATGAATACGCTATTGTTATTATTGAAGATTTATTATAAAAATACCATCTAAAAAGACCCTAAGGATTGACTGTAAACATCGTTTGACATGTTTCTACAAACTGTAATGGAACTCATTGACTTTTCCTCTGGATTTTGCAATCGCGCATTGTGCCTTTGGACTAGTGAACTGAAGGCGCAAACCAAACAGAGGTATTTGGACATAAATATGGACAGAATCAAACAAAGCGAACATTTCTTGTGGAAGTGGGAGTCCTGGGAGTGCATTCCGACAAAGATCAGTAAAGGTAAGCGAAGATTTATAATGCTATTTATGACTTTTGTTGACTCTTGGCGGGTAACTGTATGGCTTGCTTTTGTGGCTGAAGGCTGTTCTCAGATTATTGAATATTGTGCTTTTGCCGTAAAGCTTTTTTGAAATTTGACACAGCGGTTGCATTAAGAACAAGTTTATCTTTAATTCTATGTAAAACATGTATCTTTCATCAAAGTTTATGATTAGTATTTCTGTTATTTGATGTGGCCCTCTGCAATTTCTCCGGATGTTTTGGAGGCATTTCTGAACATGGCGCCAATTTAAACTGAGGTTTTTGGATAGAAATATGAACTTGATCGAACAAAACATACATGTATTGTGTAACATTGAGTCGTGGGAGAGTCATCTGATAAAGATTGTCAAAGGTTAGTGATTCATTTTATCTATATTTCTGCTTTTTGTGACACCTCTCTTTGGCTGGAAAATGGCTGAATGATTTCTGTGACTAGTTGCTAACCTAACATATGTTCTGCTTTCTTCGAAAAGCCTCTTTGAAATCGAACACTGTGGTTGGATTAACGAGAAGTGTATCTTTAAAATTGTGTAAAATACTTGTATGGTTGAGGAATTTTAATTATGAGAATTCTGTTGTTTTGAATTTGGCGCCCTGCAATTTCACTGGCTGTTTGCGAGGTAGGACGCTAGAGTTCCGAACCATCCCAGAGAGGTTAAGGGAGTTTTTCCATAGCGTATGGACAGCAATAAACCCTCTTCTTACTAGATTACATGTTGTTATTTATTTACAGTGCCTTCAGAAAGTATTCATACTCCTTGACTTATTCCACATGTAGGTGTGCTACAGCCTGAAATCAAAATGGATTATGTAATTTTTTTCTCTCACCCATCTACACACAATACCACATAATTACAAAGTAAAAATATGTTTTTACACATTTTTGCAATGTATTGAAAATGAAACACATTAAATATATAATCTACATAAGTATTCACATCCCTGAGTTAATACTTTGCAGAAGCACTTTTGGCAGAGATTACAGCTGTGAGTCTTTCTGGGTAAGACACTAACAGGCTGACTACCACGCTCGCGTTGTGTGCGCAAGCGTTGCAAAATACATTTTGAAATCTATATTCTTCAACTATTGCACCCACAATGCCCACGCGCGCCAACAAGCCTCTGCATTGCCAGGCGCTAAAATAGAAGTTAGCTCTATATGTGACGCAGATCGCACTGCAAGTCCTGCCTCTCCCATCTCCTCATTGGTTTATAGAAGCAGGTGCCACGTGGGTGACTCAAAGCCAAACGAGTTCAGTGGCGGTAATGCACCTAATTTATGAAAGTTGCAAATCACAATATAAAGTCTATAGAAGAAAAGGCCTGGAAAGAAGGAGAGTTGACTAGAAACGATTTGGTTGACTGTTTTATGTCTGGATTAATTGGCGGAGTAGAGGACCTTGTGCATTTCAGGTAAAATAACAACTCAGTTTTTATATCCCAGGACAAATTAGCTAGCAACAGCAGCTAGCTAAATATGAAATATTAGCTAGCAAGTACACGATACCTAGCTAAATTGCCATAAATGTTTAATGCTTTTTGACCTGTCCCCAAATTAATATAATTGGTTCAGAGTTTTTTTGATATTTTATGCTGCAAGTGGTGATCGCGTTGGGTGTGGGGGGACAAAATACATGGTGCACAATGGCGCAGCCTCCTTGGGTTCAGTGTAAGAGCTTTCCACACATGGATTGTGCAATAATTGCCACATTATTATTTTAAACATTCTGAAATGATCATTGCTAGTCTGCCATTTTTCAAGTATTGTCATAGATTTTCAAGCTGTATTAAGTTTTTTTTTTAATAACTAGGCTACTCAGGAACATTCAATGTCATCTTGCTAAGCAACTCCAGTGTATATTTGGCCTTGTGTTTAGGTTATTGATGAAAGGTGAATTTGTGTCCCAGTGTCTGTTGGAAAGCAGACTAATCCAGGTTTCCCTCTAGGATTTTGCCTGTGCTTAGCTCTATTCCGTTTCTTTTTATCTTAAAAGACAAAACTTCGTAATCCTTGCCAATGACAAGCAAACGCATAACGTGATGCAGCCACCACATGCTTGAAAATATGGAGAGTGGTGCAGTACTCAGTGAGGTGATGTGATGTGTGTTGAATTTACCCCAAACATGTACTGCTTTGTTTTCAGGACATAAAGTTAATTTCTTTGCCACATTTTTAGCAGTTTTACTTTAGTGCCTTATTGCAAACAGGCAAACAATTCTGCATAAGATTTCTTCTTTTCACTCTGTCATTTAGGTTAGTATTGTGGAGTAACTACAATGTTGTTGATCCATCCTAAGTTTTCTCCAATTACAGCCATTAAACTCTGTAACTTTTTTTAAATCACCATTGGCCTCATATTGAAATCCCTTGAAATTCCTTCCTCTCCATCTTTGTAGCGACTGGGTGTATTGACACACCATCCAAAGTGTAAGTAATAACTTCACCATATTCAATGTCTGCTTTTTAAAATGTTTACCCATCTACCAATAGGTGCCCTTCTTTGCAAGGTGTTGGAAATGCTATTGGTCTTTGTGGTTGAATCTGTGTTTGAAATTCACAGCTCGACTGTGTGGGGTACAGAGATGAGGTAGTCAAAATCATGTTAAACGCTATTTTTGCACACAGACTGAGTCCATGCAAATTATTATGTGACTTGTTAAGGACATTTTTTACTCCTGAACATTAGGCTTGACATAACAAAGGGGTTGAATACTTACTGACTCAAGACATTTCAGCTTTTCCTTTTATATTATTTTGTTAAAATTTCTAGAAACATAATTCCACTTTATGTGGTATTGTGTGTAGGCCAGTGACATAAAATCTCAACGTAATGAATTTTCCATTCAGGCTGTGACACAACAAAATGTAGAAAAAATGAAGGGGTGTGAATACTTCCTTAAGACACTGTACATACTGTTGTTCTCAATAATTGTCATCAACAGTAAAAAGCCTACAGTGTCACCGTCAGCGTTATAGACATTAAACTAGTGTTACAGATAACAAGTAGCATTCAACGGTGGTAGAAATGTGGCTGCTGCATAAACCAGGCCATTCAATAATCTGTATGCAGTACCATGGTACACATTTTTACGATATGTTGTAAAGTCGGTGCTGCAGTTCTCCGTCTATCTACTATGCGAATCTCCTGCATCTCCCAGGTATGTCTCATTGTGTTGAGATGTGAGAGTACAGTGTTGACCCAGGGACCCGTGGCTGGTTTGTCTGTTCTCCGCCTGCAGCAACGAGCAGCTCCAGCACTGATGAAAATCCCTATAATTGGCCAAGCCTCCACACATGGCCCCGAGCTCCTCCATTCTACATTTCCAATGAGACACCACAGAGACGGAGAGAGTGAGAGGGGGAAGGAGTGGGGGGGTAGAGAGAGGGAGTGGGCAACCTGACTGAAGATGCATCTCCAATTCTCTCTGTGTATCATGTGGCCCTCTGTGTGTGTGTGTGTGTGTGTGTGTGTGTGTGTGTGTGTGTGTGTGTGTGTGTGTGTGTGTGTGTGTTGTGTGTAATGTGCTGTGTGTGTCTGCGCTCAGAATGTTGTTGACATTAGCATATTCTATGTGAATTGGTAGCAGCATGATGCAGCACAGCCTTGACATCAATAGCAGAATAAGTCATCCTCACATCATGCCTACATAATGTCCTGTATACCAGGAAGTAGCAGTCAAATCATGTCAATATAATGTCCTGTATACCAGGAAGTAGCAGTCAAATCATGTCAATATAATGTCCTGTATACCAGGACGTTACAGTCAAATCATGTCAATATAATATCCTGTATACCAGGAAGTAGCAGTCAAATCATGTCAATATAATGTCCTGTATACCAGGACGTTACAGTCAAATCATGTCAATATAATATCCTGTATACCAGGAAGTAGCAGTCACATCACGTCTAAATAATTGGCCCTGTATACCAGGAAGTTACAGTCAGTCAAGATGCTGGTAGACGGCAACCTTGAAATCCCTCTCAGGAGAAATGAACATTACATCTCTGATTCTACCCAGGCTGTTTTAAGGTTGCTCTCTATCTCTCTTTCAATGTCTCTAGTGAACATCTCTCTCTCTCTCTTTCCCTCTCTCACTCTCTCTCATCACGCCTCTCTTCTTCCCCATTCAATATCTCTGTTCTCTCTATCCCTCCTCCCCTCCTCCAGGCCTCTCTCGATCCGTATGTAGGGTGTACCAGTGCACGTGGGCCTGTTATCTCCCAGACACACTTCAGGCGTTGGCATGGTGACAGAACGTCCTGAGGCCCAAACTTTCGCAGGCTCTACTTCCCACTGTTTGGCAGCCAAGAATACGCCAGCCAAAGCCAGGGATGTCCACACTGCTCTCCGGCCCTGGCACAAAGGACACAACAGGCGGAGGCAGAGAGGTACGACATGAAGGCTGAAGTCTGAACCCAGCATCAGTCCATGTAAGGGCCCTCTGAACTCATTGGCTTCAATAATAGCAAATGTGGTTATATGATATGAGAGTCCCATTTGGCTCAGTTGGTAGAGCATGATGCTCGCAACGCCAGGGTTGTGAGTTTGATTCCCACGAGGGACCAGCATGAAAATGTATGTACTCACTTCTGGGTAAGAGCTAAATGACTGAACTGTAAATGAAGACTCATTCTACGCTCACGTGTCATCACACAAATGACATTTACAAAGGAGGACTCCCAAAATATATCTGTTTACAAAAACAGCTGATTCAAAGGGGGTTTGGCTCTTCTCCTCAGAGACAAAAACAGCTGATTCAAAGTGGGCTTGGCTCTTCTCCTCAGAGACAAAAACAGCTGATTCAAAGGGGGTTTGGCTCTTCTCCTCAGAGACAAAAACAGCTGATTCAAAGGGGGTTTGGCTCTTCTCCTCAGAGACAAAAACAGCTGATTCAAAGGGGGTTTGGCTCTTCTCCTCAGAGACAAAAACAGCTGATTCAAAGGGGGTTTGGCTCTTCTCCTCAGAGACAAAAACAGCTGATTCAAAGGGGGCTTGGCTCTTCTCCTCAGAGACAAAAACAGCTGATTCAAAGGGGGCTTGGCTCTTCTCCTCAGAGACAAAAACAGCTGATTCAAAGGGGGCTTGGCTCTTCTCCTCAGAGACAAAAACAGCTGATTCAAAGGGGGCTTGGCTCTTCTCCTCAGAGACAAAAACAGCTGATTCAAAGGGGCGTGCGGTTTTTAAAACACTTCCGCACTATCCTCCAGGAGGATACTCTTATCTTTTGAGGTAGGTAAAGAAAGAGAAGAGCACACTAATGAATTCACACTATCCTCCACCAAATCAAATCAAATGTTATGCGCCGAATACAACAGGAGTACAGTGAAATGCTAACTTACAAGCCCTTAACCAACAATGTAGTTTTAAGAAAAGTAAGAGATAAGAATAACAAATAATCGAAAAACAGCCGTAAATAACTATAGTGGGGCTATATATAGGAGGTACCGGTACATAGGTAATTGAGGTAATATATACATGTGGTAGAGTTATTAAAGTGACTATGCATAGATAACAACAGAGAGTAGCAGCAGTGTAGAAGGGGTTGGGGGGGGGGGGGGCAATGCAAATAGTCTGGGTAGCCATTTGATTAGCTGTTCAGGAGTCTTATGGCTTAGCGGTAGAAGCTGTTTAGAAGCCTCTTAGACCTAGATTTGGCGCTCCGGTATCGCTTGCCGTGCGGTAGAAGAGAGAACAGTCTATGACTAGGGTGACTAAAGTCTTTGACAATTTTTAGGGCTTTCCTCTGACACCACCTGGTATAGAGGTCCTGGATGTCAGGAAGCTTGGCCCCTGTGATGTACTGGGCCGTACGCACTACCCTCTACAGTTGCCATACCAGGCAGTGATGCAACCCGTCAGGATGCTCTCGATGGTGCAGCTGTAAACCTTTTGAGGATCTGAGGACCCATGCCAAATCTTTTCAGACTCCTGATGGGGAACGTGTTGTAGTGCCCTCTTCTCGACTTGTTGTGCTTGGACCAGTCTTTCAGTCACAACTCAGTGAAACATAAGATATTATAGTTTTTAATATCCCGTTGGTAGGATATACGTGCTTTCAGTTCGTCCCGTTTATTTTCTAGCAATTGAACATTAGCTAGCAGGACGGAAGGCGAAGGCAAATTAGTCACTCGTCGCCTGATCCACACAATGCACCGTGATCTTTTTCCGCGGAATCTCAGTTTCCTTCTCCAGCAAATGATGGGGATCTGGGCCTTGTAGTATATAACTCCCGTCCGACTCATTGAAGAAAAACTCTTTGTCTAATCTGAGGTGAGTAATCACAGTTCTGATGTCCAGAAGCTCTTTTCAGTCATAAGTTACGGTAGCAGCATTATTATGTACAAAACAAGTTACGAACAACGCGCCATCTTCATGAGAAAAAAAAAATATATATATATATATATATATATATAAAAATAAGAAAAGAAAATAACAAAAATATATTTAAAAAAATAAAATATAATTTAAAATATAAATAACAATTCACACTCTCCTCGACCACTTAGTGGTTTCCGGGTCACCATTGAAAGGAAGACAGAGGAGTCAAGGAGAGGACAGTCTTTTGTCCAATTTAAAATCTCCCCTAATCTGTACTGCAGCAGGAAGCGATGTCATCAAGTCTCTAAACAAACATCTCGACTCAACAATCAATGAACAGAACATGTAAACAGAATGTACGTAGAAGTGGCAACATCGTACTTTTAGAGACCGGGACAAAATGGATGGACAAACAGACGGACGCCAGTTATTGATAGCATCACGGGCCGTGCTCTAGATTGATTATTGTGCTGTGACAAAAGAAATAATAGCAAACATGGCACAGGACGCTGGTCCCCCTGGCTGGAATTATTAATACTCTCTCCTCCAGGGAAGAAGGGATGGATGGCGAGATGGAGGAAGAGAGCCTGGCACCCAGCACCCACTGCTACAGGGAGAAAGAGGGGGAGAGTATGATAGGACACGGGGGATTTTGACTCTTTAATCTTGCCCTGCTCTGCTTTGATAAGGACAGAAATGTCCCCTGCTCACAAGATAGAGCTGTTTCTCTCTCTTTCGATTCCTTTCTGAAAGTTTGATTCATATTTATGCATGAGCATGTACAGTATTTGCTTGTCAGATTTCCTCATTTATTTTCCCAAAGTCCTCTTAAAGAAAACATATTTAGAGGGGAGTTGAATGACTTTGGCAAGTTAGATTGGTGCGTGTCTGTGTGTGTAGCCTGTGTGTCATTCTGTCAGCCTGTCTGTCTGTCTATATGTCAGTCTGTCAGTCCATAACTGGACAAGTGCATTGAAACCAGAGGAGCTGATTGCAAAGTGCACCCTTCACAGCCACACAACCTATTGACGTCTGTTTTTCGAGGAGTTCTCATAACCCCACGCAAATCCCCCTGAAGTAGGCTGGCAGTCAGGGCTGAGCGCTGTGTTGACGTCGCTGCCGGGCTCGCCTTTGAAGTCTCTGACCTTTTGGTCCCGCTTGTCACTGGTGAAAAACCAGACTGTCAAGTTTGACCCAGCACTCTGGAATGAAAATCGGGCTTTCTGAGCCACTTTTGTCACCCCGGTCCTTTGAGTAATACACCATGTATGTACTGTGTATAAGTGCTGTCATCAATGGGAGACTGGCAGTCACATCAACCATCAGTCTCTCCGCTGGTCTTCTGCTGTAACATATTCACAGTGGAGCTGCAAACTGCTGCGAACATTATCCCTGGGATCCTATGCTACTAATAAAATAACATTAACACTCTCTCATTTTAGTGTGCTGGCTGGGTTGGGTTGAGTGACATGGTGTGAGTGTGTGTGTGTGTGTGTGTGTGTGTGTGTGTGTGTGTGTGTGTGTGTGTGTGTGTGTGTGTGTGTGTGTGTGTGTGTGTGTGTGTGTGTGTGGTGTGTGTGTGTGTGTGTGTGTGTGTGTGTGTGTGTGTGCGTGTGTGTCTGTGTGCGTGTGTATGTGTCTTTGCATCTCTGTGAGTTTGTAGTTTACGTATGAGTGTTTGTCCCTTGTGTTTAGCTTAATTTAATTTACGACTCACCTGGAGTGGACGCATGTCATAAGACAGAGCTCACACAGGAAGCGCTGGCTGTGGAATGGCTGGCTGTGGTAACTAACTAGTTCCCCATTTTGTTTCGCTGGACCACAACGCTAACACAAACACACACGTCTAGCATCAACAACACACACATTGTATAAGAAACAGTGTAATACTAAGTTTTTATTGCATAAATGTGAATCTGGAATAATTAATATTACTTAATTGATATAGTATACCTAACAATATCATACAATATTACATTTTATATAATGGAACATAAACTCAGAATTGTTTTTTTCTTCCCTTTTTCAGGACCTTGTCTTTGAAAGATAATTTGTCAAAATCTAGATCTAGATCTTCATTGTAAAGAGTTTAAACACTGATTCTCATGCTTTTTCAATTAACCAAAAACAATTAATGAACATGCACCTGTGGAAAGGTTGTTAAGACACTAACAGCTTATTGACAGTAGGCAATTAAGGTCACAGTTATGAAAACTTAGGACACTAAAGAGGCCTTTCTACTGACTCTGAAGAAAGATGCCCAGGGTCCCTGCTCATCTGCGTGAATGTGCTTTAGGCTTGCTGCAAGAAGGCATGAGGACTGCAGATGTGGCCAGGGCAATAAATTGCAATAAACTGTGAGACGCCTAAGACAGCGCTACTAGGAGACAGGACGGACATCTGATCGTCCTCGCTGTGGCAGACCACGTGGTATAACACCTGCACAAGATCAGCACATCCGAACATCTCACCTGCGGGACAGGTACAGGATGGCAACAACAACTGCCCGAGTTACACCAGGAACGCACAATTCCTCCATCAGTGCTCAGACTGTCCGCAATAGGCTGAGGGCTTGTAGGCCTGTTGTAAGGCAGGTCCTCACCAGACATCACCGGCAACAACGTCGCCTATGGGCACAAACCCACCGTCGCTGGACCAGACAGGACTGGCAAAAAGTGCTCTTCACTGACGAGTCAAGGTTTTGTCTCACCAGGGTTGATGGTCAAATTCATGTTTATCGTTGAAGGAATGAGCGTTACACCGAGACCTGTACTCTGGAGTGTGATCGATTTGGAGGTGGAGGGTGCGTCATGGTCTAGGGCGGTGCGTCACAGTGTCATTGGACTGAGCTTGTTGTCATTGCAGGCAATCACAATGCTGTGCGTTACAGGGAAGACATCCTCCTCCCGCATGTGCTACCCTTCTTGCAGGCTCATCCTGACATTACCCTCCAGCATGACAATGCCACCAGCCCTACTGCTCATTCTGTGATTTCCTGCAAGACAGGAATGTCAGTGTTCTGCCATGGCCAGCAAAGAGCCCGGATCTCAAACTGACTGTTAATTTTGATATTGACCCCCCCCCCCTCCCCCTTTGTTCAGGGACACAGTATTCCATTTCTGTTATGTCTGTGGAACTTGTTCAGTTCATATCTCAGTTGTTGAATCTTGTTAAGTTCATACAAATATTTGCACATGTTAAGTTTGCTAAAAACAAACGTAGTTGACAGGGAGAGGACGTTTCTTTTTTGCTGAGTTTATTACAATGTAACACATAAAGTACCATTCATATAATATAACATATTACATTCGAACAGACAGACGTCTAATTAAGACAATATAATGTGACATTTATTATATTGTACGATATTTTCTCTTGGGGTCTCATTTATTCTCCATATCATTGTGGTCAAGGTCAGATGGTGAAGGTCAGAGCTCCTACTGTATGGTTGTCTATTCCAGAAAAGCACCCTGCATGCCTGATGCAATCAGGCAAGTCCCAGGAGGCTGAGGGAAGTTGGATGGAAGCAGTGTATTATCTGGTAATGCAACATGAATATGACAAGGCCGCTGCGCTGTACTCGAAAGCCAGACCCCCTGAGCTACGCCCCCAGAGCAATGCACTCTGACTGTCTGCTCTTTACACACACACACACACACACACACACACACACACACACACACACACACACACACACACACACACACACACACACACACACACACACACACACACACACACACACCACACCACACCACACCACACTACACCACACCACTTCCCTCATCCACCTACATAAGAAGAATACCTACAGTATTTGAGAATGCTGTTCATTGACAACAGCTCAGTGTTCAACACCATAGTGCCTTCCAAGCTAAGCACTAACTAATTGTCAAGACAATAACCTGTCCCTCAACGTCAGCAAGACAAAGGAGCTGATCGTGGACTACAGGAAACAGAGGGCCAAGCAAACACACCAACACAGTCGCGAAGATGACATGACAATGCCTCTTCCTCCTCAGGAGACTGAAAATATTTGTCATTGGTTCTCAGATCCTCAAAACGTTCTACAGCTGCAGCATCGAGAGCATCTTGACTGTTTGCATCACCGCTTGCTATGGCAACTGCTTGGCATCAAGTCTGGAACAAAGGTTGAATATTTTCCAGGTATTTCCAGAGAATAAATCATTTTTCTCCCTGGTAATCTGGTATTTCCCGCCAAAACTGGAAGTGTCATTCAAAAGCATTATAAAGCATTATAAGTAAGCCTATGTCTGGATTTGATTAGAGCTTTGATCTAAAATTCAAACCTGATGCTACCTGAGCCTGATGAGCCACACATTAAATACATTTTTTTGAGCCCAAAAAAGACCAATACCTATATGATATAAACTACTGCAGATTAATCACGACAGAAAAACAGAAAATCCCATGGATGTAGCTTGCTAAATGCTCTCTTGGGTAAATAAATTAAACTAGCTACAGTAGGCTAATCTTTTTGAGTGTGAACTGTATTACTGTACGGTTTTATATTATACTGTACCAGTTTGGACACACCTACTCATTCAAGGGTTTTTCTTTGTTTGTATTATTTTCTACATTGTAGAATAATATTAAAGACATCAAAACTATGAAATAAGACATATGGAATCATGTAGTAAGCAAAAAAAGTGTTCAAAATATATTTTCTATTTGAGATTATTCAAAGTAGCCACCCTTTGCTTTTGACAGCTTTGCTCACTCTTTGCATTCTCTCAACCAGACTCACGAGGTAGTCACCTGTAATCCATTTCAACTAACAGGTGTGCCTTGTCAAAAGTTAAATTGTAGAGTTTCTTTCCTTCTCAATGCATTTGAGCCAATCAGCTGTGTTGAGACAAGGTGGGGGGTAACTTATCCTGCTGCAGAGGATAAGTTTGTTAGCGTTACCAGCCTCAGCAATTAACTGAACCTCAGATTGCAGAATGCTTCACTGAGTTCCAGTAAAAGTGTCAAGCCCTGATCTGTTTCCACCTGTCTTTGTGATTGTCTCCACCCTCCTCCATTGGTCGCCCATCTTCCCCATTATCCCCTGTGTATTTATACCTGTGTTCTCTGTTTGTCTGTTGCCAGTTAATTTTGTTCCTCAAACCTACCAGGGGTTTTCCCCTTTCTCCTGTCTTGTTTACATTCCAGTTCTCTAGTTTTCCCAGTTTTGTCCATTCTGCATGCCCTGACCTTGATCCCGCCTGCTGTCCTGTAACTTTGCCCCACTACTCTGGATTACCGACTTCTGCCTGACCTGACCCTAAGCCTGGTTGTCGTCCTGTACCTTTGCCTTCCCATGTTCGATTAAATAAACTTTTGTAACTTCAATACTGTCTGCACCTGGGTCTTACCTTCAAACATGATAAACAGACACATCTCAACATCAACTGTTCAAAGGAGACTGTGTGAATCATGCCTTCATGGTCGAATTGCTGCAAAGAAACCACTACTAAAGGACACCAATAACAAGAAGAGACTTGCTTTGGCCAAGAAACACTAGCAATGAACATTAGACCTGTGGAGATCTGTCCTTTGGTCTGATGAGTACAAACTTGAGATGTCTGGTTCCAACCACCATGTATTTGTGAGACAAAGAGTAGGTGAATGGATGATCTTCGCATGTGTGGTTCCTACCGTGAAGCATGGAGGAGAAGGTGTGATGGTGTGGGGGGACCTTGCTGTTGATACAGTTGGTCATTTATTTAGAATTCAAGGCACACAACCAGAATGGCTACCACAGCATTCTGCAGCGATAGCCATCCCATCTGGTTTGCGCTTAGTGGGACTATCATTTGTTTTTCAACAGGAAAATGACCCAAAACACACCTCCAGGCTGTGTAAGGGCTACTTGACCAAGAAGGAGAATGATGGAGTGCTGCATCAGATGACCTGGCCTCCAAAATCACCTGACCTCAACCTAATTTAGGTGGTTTGGGATGTTGGACCGCAAAGTGAAGGTAAAGCAGCCAAAAGGTGGTCTGCATATGGGGGAATTCCTTCAAGACTATTGGAAAGCATCCCATGTGAGAACAACCAGCTCATGAAGCTGGTTGAGAGAATGCCAAGGGTGTGAAAATCTGTCATCAAGGCAAAGGGTGGCTACTTTGAAAAATATTAAATATAAAATGTATTTTGATTTGTTTAACAATTTTTTGGTTACTAAACTCAGTAAAAAAAGAAACGTCCTCTCACTGTCAACCGCATTTATTTTCAGAAAACTTAACATGTGTAAATATATGTATGAACATAACAAGATTCAACAACTGAGACATAAACTGAACAAGTTCCACAGACATGTGACTAACAGAAATTGAATAATTTTTCCCTAAACAAAGTTGGGGTCATAATCAAAAGTAACAGTCAGTATATTGTGTGGCCACCAGCTGCATTAAGTACTGCAGTGCATCTCCTCCTCATGGACTGTACCAGATTTGCCAGTTCTTGCTGTGAGATGTTACCCCACTCTTACACCAAGGCACCTGAAAGTTCTCAGACATTTCTGGGGTTGAATGGCCCTAGCACTGACCCTCCGATCCAACAGGTCCCAGAGGTCCCTGTCTGGTCCAGCGACAGTGGGTTTGTGCCCATAGGCGACGTTGTTGCCGGTGATGTCTGGTGAGGACCTGCCTTACAACAGGCCTACAAGCCCTCAGTTCAGCCTCTCTCAGCCTATTGTGGACAGTCTGAGCACTGATGGAGGGATTTTGTGTTCCTGGTGTAACTCAGGCAGTTGTTGTTGCCATCCTGTACCTGTCCTGCAGGTGTGATGTTCGGATGTTCCTATCCTGTGCAGATGTTGTTACACTTGATCTGCCACTGCGAGGACAATCAGCTGTCCGTCATTGTCTCCCTGTAGCACTGTCTTAGTCGTCTCACAGTATGGACAATTTTTTGCCCTGGCCACATCTGCAGTCCTCATGCCTCCTTGCAGCAAGCCTAAGGCATGTTCACGCAGATGAGCAGGGACCCTGGGCATCTCTCTTTTGGTGTTTTTCAGAGTCAGTAGAAAGGACTCTTTAGTGTCCTAAGTTTTCATAACTGTGACCTTAATTGTCTACTGTCTGTAAGCTGTTAGTGTCTTAACGACCGCTTCACGGGTGCATATTCATTAATTGTTTATGATTCATTGAACAAGCATGGGAAACAGTGTTTAAACCCTTTACAATGAAGATCTGTGAAGTTATTTTGATTTTTACGAATGATCTTTGAAAGACAGGGTCCTGAAACAGGGACATTACTTTTTTTGCTGAGGTTAAATGAATCCATATGTGTTATTTCATTGTTTTGATGTCTTCCCTGATAATTCTACAATGCAGAACATTGTAAAAAATAAAGAAAAACCTTGAACCCCTGAATGAGTAGGTGTGTCAAAACATTTTGCTGGTACTGTATATGGACTGGAATTGCTAACATCGTTCAAACCATGATAAAGCAGGGAGAGAACATGTGATGCTGGTGCAACACATGGCCTACAAATGTACAAGTATAGGTGGCCCATAGAGGCACAGGATAAGTTAGAGGTAAAAGAAAACGAAATGGAGGAACTTATTCAAGAAAGATCCAGTGTAATATATTATAACAATAAAGTGAACTGGATGGAATATGGGGGAAAATGCACCAAATTCTTTTCAACCTTTAATATAGAAATGCTACCAAAAAAAATGTATTGAAACTTGTTACAAATGATGGAGTCACACATTATTCACCTAATGATATTCTGAAAGAGGAAGTACAGTATTTTAAGAATACGTTTTTGTTTCAGTCTCCTCCATCTTCACTAACTGGAACTAATTATATGGATTTTTTAATAATAATAATAATGTAAAATTAATATCTGCACAGAAAGACTCATGTGAAGGTCAAGGAGGAACTTCTTGATGCAATTAAAGCCTTTAAGGCAGGGAAAACTCCAGGGCTGGATGGCATACCGGTAGAAGTAGGCAAAACCTTTTTTGATTTACTCAGAAGACAATTATTAGCATGTTTTAACCACTCCTATATAAATGGTCGATTATCAGACACGCAACAAGAAGGTCTGATATTATTACTGAAACAGGACCCAAGTGGTATAAAGATCCAGTCTATTTAAAAAATTGGAGACATCTTACACTTCAGTGTTGTGATGCAAAAATCCTAGAAAAATGTTTGGCGCATAGATTTTAAAAAGTATTGTCAGATATTATTCATCCTAATCAGACAGGTTTTTTACATAGACAATATATTGGAGATATAAGACAAGTACTGGACACAATAGAATACTATGAAATATCGAGAACACCAGGCCTGATTTTCATAGCTGATTTTGAAAAGGCTTTTGATAAAGTACAACTGGAGTTTATATATAAATGCCTGGAATATTTCACTTTGGGGAATCTCTTATAAAATGGTTTAAAGTTATGTATAGTAACCCTAGGTGTAAAATAGTAAATAATGGCTACATCTCAGAAAGTTTAAAACTATCTAGGAGTAAAACAAGGTTGTCCACTATCAGCATATCTATTTATTATAGCCATTGGAATGTTAGCTGTTAAAATTAGATGAAACAATAATATGAAGGGATTATAAATACGTGGCTTAAAAACGAAGGTGTCATTGTACACTGATGATTCATGTTTTCTTTTAAAACCACAATTAGAATCTCTCCATGGCCTCAGAGGATCTAGATAATTTTGCTATCCTTAAAGCCAATGATGATAAGTGTACTATATTACGTATTGGATCACAAAAAAATGCTAATTTTACACTACAGTGTAGTTTACCAATTAAATGGTCTGACGGAGATGTGGACATACTCGGTATACAAATCCCAAAAGAAAAAAAAATGATCTCACTCCAATACATTTTTATAGAAAGTTAACAAAAATAGATAATATCGTTGTAAAGGCTTTCTTCTCTGGATGAAGGAGAGGACCAAAGCGCAGCGTGATTAGTGTTCATCATGTTTAATAAAGACAATAAACGTGAACACTACAAAATACAAAACAACAAATGTGAAAAAACCGAAACAGTTCTGTCTGGTGCAGACACACAAAGACAGAAGACAACCACCCACAAAACCCAACACAAAACAGGCTACCTAAATATGGTTCCCAATCAGAGACAATGACTAACACCTGCCTCTGATTGAGAACCATAGCAGGCCAAACATAGAAACGGGAAAACTAGACACACAACATAGAATGCCCACTCAGCTCACATCCTGACCAACACTAAAACAAAGGAAACACACAAGAACTATGGTCAGAACGTGCTACCATGGAAGGGAAAATACCTGTCTCTTTGTAGAAAAATCACCCTGATTAACTCTTTAGTCATATCACAGTTTAACTATTTGCTTATGGTTTTGCCTACACCTAGTGACCTGCTTTTTAAATTATATGAACAAAAAATATTCAATTTTATTTGGAATGGCAAGCCAGACAAAATAAAAAGGGCCTATTTATATAACGAATATGAATTCGGAGGGCAGAAATTATTCAATATTAAAACATTAGACCACTCACTAATGGCATCAGTCATACAAAAGTTAGACTTAAATCCAAACTGGTTCTCTAGTAAATTGGTAGGAATGTCTGATCTATGTTCAAGAAGGGCCCTTTTCCCTTTATTCAGATTACACCTGCTCACTTTCGGTTGTTTGAAAAGGAAATCATCTCCAAAATATAATTATTTTTTAAAGAAAGTTGGTTGCAATTTCAGTTTAATCCACCTGAAAAGACAAAACAAATATTACAACAAATATTGTGGTTATATTCAAATATGCTAATTGATACAAAAATGTGATTTTTTTTAAGAAATTTTTAAAAACACAGTATAATTTTAGCGAATGATATCATAAATAGGACTGGTGGAGTTACAGTGCCTTGCGAAAGTGTTCGGCCCCCTTGAACTTTGCGACCTTTTGCCACATTTCAGGCTTCAAACATAAAGATATAAAACTGTATTTTTTGTGAAGAATCAACAACAAGTGGGACACAATCATGAAGTGGAACGACATTTATTGGATATTTCAAACTTTTTTAACAAATCAAAAACTGAAAAATTGGGCGTGCAAAATTATTCAGCCCCCTTAAGTTAATACTTTGTAGCGCCACCTTTTGCTGCGATTACAGCTGTAAGTCGCTTGGGGTATGTCTCTATCAGTTTTGCACATCGAGAGACTGAAATTTTTTCCCATTCCTCCTTGCAAAACAGCTCGAGCTCAGTGAGGTTGGATGGAGAGCATTTGTGAACAGCAGTTTTTAGTTCTTTCCACAGATTCTCGATTGGATTCAGGTCTGGACTTTGACTTGGCCAGTCTAACACCTGGATATGTTTATTTTTGAACCATTCCATTGTAGATTTTGCTTTATGTTTTGGATCATTGTCTTGTTGGAAGACAAATCTCCGGCCCAGTCTCAGGTCTTTTGCAGACTCCATCAGCTTTTCTTCCAGAATGGTCCTGTATTTGGCTCCATCCATCTTCCCATCAATTTTAACCATCTTCCCTGTCCCTGCTGAAGTAAAGCAGACCCAAACCATGATGCTGCCACCACCATGTTTGACAGTGGGGATGGTGTGTTCAGCTGTGTTGCTTTTACGCCAAACATAACGTTTTGCATTGTTGCCAAAAAGTTCAATTTTGGTTTCATCTGACCAGAGCACCTTCTTCCACATGTTTGGTGTGTCTCCCAGGTGGCTTGTGGCAAACTTTAAACAACACTTTTTATGGATATCTTTAAGAAATGGCTTTCTTCTTGCCACTCTTCCATAAAGGCCAGATTTGTGCAATATACGACTGATTGTTGTCCTATGGACAGAGTCTCCCACCTCAGCTGTAGATCTCTGCAGTTCATCCAGAGTGATCATGGGCCTATTGGCTGCATCTCTGATCAGTCTTCTCCTTGTATGAGCTGAAAGTTTAGAGGGACGGCCAGGTCTTGGTAGATTTGCAGTGGTCTGATACTCCTTCCATTTCAATATTATCGCTTGCACAGTGCTCCTTGGGATGTTTAAAGCTTGGGAAATCTTTTTGTATCCAAATCCGGCTTTAAACTTCTTCACAATAGTATCTCGGACCTGCCTGGTGTGTTCCTTGTTCTTCGTGATGCTCTCTGCGCTTTTAACGGACCTCTGAGACTATCACAGTGCAGGTGCATTTATACGGAGACTTGATTACACACAGGTGGATTGTATTTATCATCATTAGTCATTTAGGTCAACATTGGATCATTCAGAGATCCTCACTGAACTTCTGGAGAGAGTTTGCTGCACTGAAAGTAAAGGGGCTGAATAATTTTGCACTCCCAATTTTTCAGTTTTTGATTTGTTAAAAAAGTTTGAAATATCCAATAAATGTCGTTCCACTTCATGATTGTGTCCCACTTGTTGTTGATTCTTCACAAAAAAATACAGTTTTATATCTTTATGTTTGAAGCCTGAAATGTGGCAAAAGGTCGCAAAGTTCAAGGGGGCCGAATACTTTCGCAAGGCACTGTATGTCACACATGCAGCTAACACAGACATATGGAAATGTCAGCTCTACCCAAAATTACAACCAACTAATTGCAGCATTGCCACAAAAAATGGAAGATGCAAGTAGAAGGGGAAACAAGTAAGGAACTTGTATGTCGGCCCTGTATTAAAGAACATAAATGGTTAAAGAAAAGTGTGATAAATAAAAACATATACCAATTTCATTTAAGGAACAAAAAAACATATGCCCAGCTCTGCAGATTCTGCTGTGAGGAGGCAGAGTCATTAGATCATTTATTTTGGTATTGTCCATATGTAGCTTGTTTCATTTGCCTAGAACTAATTCTGCAGATAGCAATACTGGGTGATTTGAAAAGCCATAGTCAATCAATCAATAATATAATAATTATTTTAGCAAAAATGTTTATCTGTAGAAGCTATGCGAATAGGAAGGTTCAATTATTTTGTGAAGCATCACAGCACAGTTGAAACATATATGGCAAATAGAAATCCAAAATGGATGATGTTGAGAGACAGATGGGAGGGGTTGAGTGGAGCTGAAGGGTGGGATTGGATGATGTTGAGAGACAGATGGGAGGGGTTGAGTGGAGCTGAAGGGTGGGACTGGATGATGTTGAGAGACAGATGGGAGGGGTTGAGTGGAGCTGAAGGGTGGGACTGGATGATGTTGAGAGACAGATGGGAGGGGTTGAGTGGAGCTGAAGGGTGGGACTGGATGATGTTGAGAGACAGATGGGAGGGGTTGAGTGGAGCTGAAGGGTGGGACTGGATGATGTTGAGAGACAGATGGGAGGGGTTGAGTGGAGCTGAAGGGTGGGACTAATAACAAGATAACCCATGTAAATCATATGGGGTCTGTAAAATGTCTACAGGTTCAGAAATGTTGTGAAATAGCACAGTTACAAATAGAGGGTGAACATCAGAAATAGAGGAAGGACTAAAAACAAACAAAATATAACTATGGTTAAATAGATTGTGTCTGTAAAATGTGTACAGTATGTATAAACTGAAGGTAGAAGCCTAAGTGTTATTGTTTATTAGTTTACTCCAATTGGGGGAAGGGTGGTAGGGTTTGCAGGGAATAAATAATATAGGTATATTCTAAAAAAAAGTATGTATATCTATATAGGTATGTGTATGTATATATGTGTTAATGTGTGCATATGTGTATGTATATATGTGTATGTATATATGTGTTAATGTGTGCATATGTGTATGTATATATGTGTTAATGTGTGCATATGTGTATGTATATATGTGTATGTATATATGTGTTAATGTGTGCATATGTGTATGTATATATGTGTATGTATATATGTGTTAATGTGTGCATATGTGTATGTATATATGTGTTAATGTGTGCATATGTGTATGTATATATGTGTATGTATATATGTGTTAATGTGTGCATATGTGTATGTATATATGTGTTAATGTATGCATATGTGTATGTATATATGTGTTAATGTGTGCATATGTGTATGTATATATGTGTTAATGTGTGCATATGTGTAGGTATATATGTGTTAATGTATGCATATGTGTATGTATATATGTGTTAATGTGTGCATATGTGTATGTATATATGTGTTAATGTGTGCATATGTGTAGGTATATATGTGTTAATGTATGCATATGTGTATGTATATATGTGTTAATGTGTGCATATGTGTATGTATATATGTGTATGTATATATGTGTTCATGTGTGCATATGTGTATGTATATATGTGTTAATGTGTGCATATGTGTATGTATATATGTGTATGTATATATGTGTTAATGTATGCATATGTGTATGTATATATGTGTTCATGTGTGCATATGTGTATGTATATATGTGTTAATGTGTGCATATGTGTATGTATATATGTGTATGTATATATGTGTTAATGTATGCATATGTGTATGTATATATGTGTTAATGTGTGCATATGTGTATGTATATATGTGTATGTATATATGTGTTCATGTATGCATATGTGTATGTATATATGTGTTAATGTGTGCATATGTGTAGGTATATATGTGTATGTATATATGTGTTAATGTATGCATATGTGTATGTATATATATGTTCATGTATGTATATGTGTAGGTATATATGTGTTAATGTGTGCATATGTGTATGTATATATGTGTTAATGTATGTATATGTGTATGTATATATGTGTTCATGTATGTATATGTGTATGTATATATGTGTTAATGTGTGCATATGTGTAGGTATATATGTGTATGTATATGACACATGTGTTTACCATTTTTTAAATCGGGGATTGGAAATGATGCAGACAATTACATTGATGGAAGCAAAACTCTTCCCGCAATATTAAGCTGATCCACTCTTTAAATTAAAAAAACAAAACAAGTATAGTTGTCCTCCCGAGTGGTGCAGTGGTCTGAGGCTGTGTCACAGCCGGCCATGACTAGGGCGACGCACAATTGTCTGGGTTAGGGAAGGGTTCGGCCGGGGGGATTTCCAATGACAACTCCCAATGCCAATTTCACATCTGGCTGCTGATTGGTGAAAGCACTCTGGCATGAAGTCATTGCAGAGTTATCAGAGACTAATAGAAAATGAGTTGAGCTCTGGTCATGTCTGTTCAGCTGAAATCCCAAATATTTCACAGGTTTCTGATTCCGTTGGTTGGTTTGATTTTCGCACGAGCCTCAAACACTGAATGTTCTTGTGAGTTAATTTTAGATAAACAGCTAAGAAGTTACCATACTAATGAATCTCTTTATTAGGCCCTAAGGCAGATGCCTGAGGAACCCCCATTGTACAGCTGCCAGACAATGAGAATTTCTGATTGATTGTAATTACATACAAATAGAATCATTTAGGGACGGACTACCTGAAAATGTATTACAGGTTGTCTGAGTTGGGCCGGCAGTCTGGGGCACGTCTGTCTGTCCTTTGTTGGTTGTGTAGAGATGATGCCATGTGTTTGTAATTAAGCATCAACACATGGAAGGAGAGTGTGATCCTGGGAACACTGGAATGGGAATGCTGAAACTTCCTGGACAAGGACATGCAGGATAGAGACATACACTGGAATGGGAATGCTGAAACTTCCTGGACAAGGACATGCAGGATAGAGACATACACTGGAATGGGAATGCTGAAACTTCCTGGACAAGGGCATGCAGGATAGAGACATACACTGGAATGGGAATGCTGAAACTTCCTGGACAAGGACATGCAGGATAGAGACATACACTGGAATGGGAATGCTGAAACTTCCTGGACAAGGGCATGCAGGATAGAGACAGACATTGGAATGGGAATGCTGAAACTTCCTGGACAAGGGCATGCAGGATAGAGACAGAAAGTGGGATCCCTTCTTTATCCTGGGGGTTTGACGGCGGGCTTAGATACACTTTAAGGGTTAGGTCAGGAGATGTATTTAACTGACGTTTCGGGTTTCACTTCTCAGGCTTATACTCCGTCTCACGAGGCGGCGGTAACATTCAAGTCCCGGAAAGAGATCAACTTTAAAAAATGACTATCTAGCTCAACCGGGAGCGACAGAGGACATACTTTTCAGGCCTGCAGCCATGTGATACTGATGTGATCTAGTTAAACAACAGCTGTTTGTGATTCCAATGGAAATTCTAAGGAAGATTCCCTATGAGATGCCAGCTTATTGCAGGTGTATTCTGGTGTCGGGGGGGGGGGGGGGGCTCTCCCTCATAGAAATACAGTGCAGTTGTTTTCTTCAGTGGGTAACGTTAGTGTTATCCAACCAGTTGTTCCCTTGTACACTGTTGCTCATAACATTATCTCAGTGTGAGAGTGGATGAGTACAGAGGTGCTTGGCTGGGCAGGGTATTGAAAGGATTAATAGGCTGTTCATTTACGATGCCCTTCTGCTCAGGGCTTGTGAATGCTTGCTTTTACACAGGGCTTGCCGGGGTACTCTCCTACTCCCTGCCGGGCTTCGCCCCTCAGCCATTCCAGGCCCCAGCAGTGCTACAAATATAAATCCCAACCAAAGTGATGCAAATTAAAGATGTTGAAGTAATCAGGAGAGCTGGCGTTCTATATTATAGCATCCCCAATAAATTCCATTTGATTACCACATTTGCCAATAGATTTTTTGGGGGTAGAAATTCCTGCTACCTATACGTCACCTTTAATCCATGTCAGATACTACTTCGCTTCAGGTTTTTTTTTGGATTCTAGACACTCCGACTTGGACATTGATTTCAACAAGACTGTATAAACTTTGAGTGAAGTGATGAATATCCATTACATGTAGTAAATGTTGGATTTATCAAAGTGAACCGTTGCACTATCACATTGATATTAGCTGGAGTATACAAAACATTGTAAGGTAGGCCCAAGCACGCTGTTTATGTGTGGAATCCAAAGGTAAACTGCTTTTTGAAGAGAAGCTGGCCCTTTCTCTCCCCCCACCTCTGTTTTGTGGGGTTGCGTTTTTAAGAGCTTCTAGCAACACATGGGTGTGTTTACTACGGTTATATGGCCACCATAAACAGAGTCCCCATTACGAATAAGGAACTTTTTAAAACTAAGCACTTTCTTTGAAGTGTGAAACATACTTTGGTACAAGCTGTGGAGTTAAATGCATTAAAATTATATTTACATTTTTTCCTATAAAGCACCTGGGTTTGATGTCCAACTTTATTGTCCTAGTAGAAGCATTAATTGGTTATTTTAGCAAAGATTATATAGTCCAACATAAGAGTTTTATGTAGTGAAATGCATATTGGCAGCATATGTATGTGAATGGGACAGTGTGCCTTTCCAGAAGGATAACCAGACTGAATGTAGCGCTGAGGGGGAAGATGCCATAAATGCCTAGCTATAGTTGGGGGGTTCAGACACTGGTGTTTTGGTTTGAGTGATTTGAGGCAATGCGGTGAGATGTGGTAAATTGTCGTGTTAAACTGCTTATACCATTACTGTAAAAAATTACAAATAGTATGCGCTTCAAACAACCATGTTGATGTAGGCTTGGGTAGCCTAGTGGTTAGAGCATTGGACTAGTAACCGAAAGGTTGTAAGTTCAAATCCCTGAGCTGACAAGGTACAAAATCTGTCGTTCTGCCCCTGAACAAGGCAGTTAGCCCACTAGACCGTCATTGAAAATAAGAATTTGTTCTTAACTGACTTGCCTAGTTAAATAAATAAAATGTACATGTATTGTTTCTAGATTTTGAATTGAACTTTTTAAGGGTAACTTCTGAATGTCCTGTATGGTAAATGTATTTCTATAGACTAAGAGGGAAGTAGTCGCCTAGCTGAAATATCAGAATTAACTTGCCATTCAAAGTATTGGAATTCAAAATTGGAAGTTTCTGAAATCGCTCTTCATGCATGAACACAATCGTCAGCTAACGAAGATAGACGCGTCACACCAAACACGTTCCCCGAGTTTTACTCTCAGGAGAGAGAGAGGAAGAACCTCCACGCTGGCCTCTCATTGACTTGTGCAGTCCGTATTCAGAGATACAGGCTTTAGCTGCTGTTAAGTAGAACTCGCAAAAGCTAAAAAAGGACTTCCCTCTCACCAGATTGCACATTGGCCACCAGTACGTCTGCAAATATCCGCTCATTCATCAAATCAATGCATTCCTCTCCCATTCACCAAGATATCCCCTATTCACAAAGATATCCCCCATTCACAAAGATATCCCCTATTCACAAAGATATCCCCTATTCACAAAGATATCCCCCATTCACAAAGATATCCCCTATTCACAAAGATATCCCCCATTCACAAAGATATCCCCTATTCACAAAGATATCCCCCATTCACAAAGATATCCCCTATTCACAAAGATATCCCCTATTCACCAAGATATCCCCCATTCACAAAGATATCCCCTATTCACAAAGATACAAATATAGTACGTCTGCAAATATCCGCTCATTCACCAAATCAATGCATTCCTCTCCCATTCACCAAGATATCCCCTATTCACAAAGATATCCCCTATTCACAAAGATATCCCCTATTCACAAAGATATCCCCTATTCACAAAGATATCCCCTATTCACAAAGATATCCCCTATTCACAAAGATACAAATATAGTACGTCTGCAAATATCCGCTCATTCATCAAATCAATGCATTCCTCTCCCATTCACCAAGATATCCCCTATTCACAAATATATCCCCTATTCACAAAGATATCCCCTATTCACAAATGTATCCCCTATTCACAAAGATATCCCCTATTCACAAAGATATCCCCTATTCACAAAGACATCCCCCATTCACAAAGATATCCCCCATTCACAAAGATATCCCCTATTCACAAAGATATCCCCTATTCACAAATGTATCCCCTATTCACAAAGATATCCCCTATTCACAAAGATATCCCAAATTCACAAAGATAGCCCCTATTCACAAAGATATCCCCTATTCACAAAGATATCCCCTATTCACAAAGACATCCCCCATTCACAAAGATATCCCCCATTCACAAAGATATCCCCTATTCACAAAGATATCCCCTATTCACAAATGTATCCCCTATTCACAAAGATATCCCCTATTCACAAAGATATCCCAAATTCACAAAGATATCCCCTATTCACAAAGATATCCCCTATTCACAAAGATATCCCCTATTCACAAAGATACAAATATAGTACGTCTGCAAATATCCGCTCATTCATCAAATCAATGCATTCCTCTCCCATTCACCAAGATATCCCCTATTCACAAATATATCCCCTATTCACAAAGATATCCCCTATTCACAAATGTATCCCCTATTCACAAAGATATCCCCTATTCACAAAGATATCCCCTATTCACAAAGACATCCCCCATTCACAAAGATATCCCCCATTCACAAAGATATCCCCTATTCACAAAGATATCCCCTATTCACAAATGTATCCCCTATTCACAAAGATATCCCCTATTCACAAAGATATCCCAAATTCACAAAGATAGCCCCTATTCACAAAGATAGCCCCTATTCACAAAGATAGCCCCTATTCACAAAGATAGCCCCTATTCACAAAGATATCCCCTATTCACAAAGATATCCCCTATTCACAAATGTATCCCCTATTCAAAGATATCCCCTATTCACAAAGATATCCCAAATTCACAAAGATATCCCCTATTCACAAAGATAGCCCCTATTCACAAAGATAGCCCCATTCACAAAGATATCCCCTATTCACAAAGATATCCCCTATTCACAAAGATATCCCCTATTCACAAAGATATCCCCAATTCACAAAGATATCCCCTATTCAGAAAGATATCCCCTAGCACAGCAGACGTGTCTGTTGGAGACATCACAATGGTTCAGCAAGCAAACATACTTCCCTGGACCCTTTGGGAGAAACACAGGCAGTAGCATCACACAGAGAAGGGGACTTGCCCATCTTCACCAGTGGTTCTTCTCCTCTCTGTGTTTCTGTTGATTCACGGTGAACTTTCCATATATAACAGTAGACTATAACATCAGACTCGCATTAGTCCAATCACCCGTCATCATTTGTATTTGTATGAATGTGTCCTTATTGATCTGTGTTGACTTCACTTTGACCTTGAGTAAATGTTCAGTGATTGCATAGTGATTATCTACAGTCACTCTACTCTGAAGGAAATCATGTTTGAAAAATACTGATGGGCCGGTACATGTCGCAGTGCATGGGCTGGGTCATTGTGTAGAAGTCATGTGCATAGCTAATGTATAATGAACTTTAGCTTTCCCATTGGCATGGCAATTTTCCAGTACCGTACAAAGACAACACAGTTGACAGTAAGGTTAGGATGTCTGAGCCGTGAATTTTGTCAGGTTATCTTCGCCTGCAGGATCACACTAAGGGAAGGCTGGCATTAGTCTAGCACTACCCTGACTGGCACACTCTGCCAACCATGTTGTGGTAACTTGAAGAGGTGAGACTGGCACCCATCATTCTCAATTCTGCCAGGTCGCCTCACACCTTCAGGGGGGCGGCTCGCCCTGTCTTGTCCCCCCGTCCTCCTCCTGGCTGAGGCTGAGATAACGGGCTATCCGTCATCCACTGGGCCGCATTAAAATTTAACTCTGGTTACCGTGTGGCCATTCAAACTTTTATCTCAAACCTTCTTTATCTTCTTTTCAGTTCTCAAGAGTTA
Source organism: Oncorhynchus mykiss (assembly GCF_013265735.2). Classification (NCBI taxonomy): domain Eukaryota; kingdom Metazoa; phylum Chordata; class Actinopteri; order Salmoniformes; family Salmonidae; genus Oncorhynchus; species Oncorhynchus mykiss. The sequence continues at coordinate 10,033,992 of NC_048575.1, forward strand.
ATAGCTTCTGAGCTCTCCGGGTAAGGATGATGTTCTGAATAATGAAAGCTCATTATTTCTCTACAGAATGCTTGTTAATTCAAATGATGATATTAAAACTATAGTAGCTTTTAGCAGTGAGGTGATTTCTAGCATACTTTATCATGTATCAATATATACTCTGTTTGTCAAAACTGCCCAGGGCTCGGGCTGACATTCTCTTTCCTGAGGAGTCGAGTGCTTCAGCAGGCCTCCAGACTACTCCAAGGTGACAACTCGCAGAGTTTGTGCCTTTAGGTATCAGAGGGATGGAGGGAAGGACGAGAGGATGGAACCCTCCCTCGATGTCGATTGAACATCATTCCATCACATGCTCACTCACAGACATCTGTCATCCTCATCTGCCCTGGCTGATGTGAGCACATGCGCACACACACACACACACACACACACACACACACACACACACACACACACACACACACACACACACACACACACACACACACACACACACAGAGACCCCCCCACACACACACACACATATACACACAGACAGACAGACAAACACACACATATACACACAGACAGACAGACAAACAAACACAAACAAAGACAGAGACCCACAGCCACAAACACACAGACAGACAGATATACACACACACACAGACCCCCACACAGACAGAGAGACACCCACACAGACAGTGAGACACCCACACAGACACCCACAAAGACAGACAGACAGACAGACAGACAGACAGAAACCCACACAGACGCCCACACAGACACCAACACAGACAGACAGACAGAGAGAGAGACTCCCCCCCCCCCCCCACACACACACACACGCACACATATACACACAGACAGACAGACCCCCACACAGACAGAGAGACACCCACACAGACAGACAGATAGGCAGACAGACAGACAGACCTCCACCCACACAGACAGACCCCCACACAGACAGTCAGACACCCACCCAGACAGACAGACAGACCCCGACACAGACAGACACCCAGACAGACAGACCCCCACACAGACACCCAGACAGACAGGCACCCAGACAGACTGACACCCACACAGACAGACAGACAGACAGACACCCACACAGACACCCAGACAGACAGACACCCAGACAGACTGACACCCACACAGACAGACAGACAGACAGACACACAGACATACAGACAGATAGGCAGACAGACAGACAGACAGACACCCAGACAGACACCCAGACAGACAGACACCTACACAGACAGACACCCAGACAGACAGACACCCAGACAGACTGACACCCACACAGACAGACAGACAGACAGACAGACACCCACACAGACACCCAGACAGACAGACACCCAGACAGACTGACACCCACACAGACAGACAGACAGACAGACAGACAGACAGACAGACAGACAGACAGACAGACAGACACACAGACAGACAGACAGACAGACAGACAGACAGACAGACAGACACACAGACACACAGCCACACAGACAGAGAGACAGACAGACACCCAGACAGACAGACAGACAGACAGACACACACACAGACACACAGACACACAGACACACACACAGACAGACAGACAGACACCCAGACAGACACCCAGATAGACAGACACCTACACAGACAGACACCCAGACAGACAGACTCCCAGACAGACTGAAACCCACACAGACAGACAGACAGACAGACAGACAGACACCCACACAGACACCCACCAGGCAGACACCCACCAGGCAGACAGACAGGCACCCAGACAGACAGACCTCCACACAGACAGACACCCACACAGACAGACAGACAGACAGACAGACCCTGACACAGACAGACACCCAGACAGACAGACCCCCACACACCCAGACAGACAGACAGACAGACAGACAGACAGACAGATAGACAGACAGACAGAAACCCACACAGACGCCCACACAGACACCCACACAGACAGACAGATAGAGAGAGAGACCCCCCCCCCACACACACACACGCACACAAATACACACAGACAGACAGACCCCCACACAGACAGAGAGACACCCACACAGACAGACAGATAGGCAGACAGACAGACAGACCTCCACACAGACAGACAGACTCCCACACAGACAGACAGACAGACAGACAGACAGACAGACAGACACCTACACAGACAGAGAGACACCCACACAGACAGAGAGACACCCACACAGACAGACAGATAGGCAGACAGACAGACAGACCTCCACACAGACAGACAGACTCCCACACAGACAGACAGACAGACAGAGAGACAGACACCTACACAGACAGACACCCAGACAGACAGACACCCAGACAGACACCCAGACAGACTGACACCCACACAGACAGACAGACAGACAGGCAGACACTCAGGAACCCTCATGGCCATTAACCTTTAAATACACCAGTATTGTATCTAGCAGACATGACTTGTGCCCAAGGTTCTCAGCATAATGAATCGGAATGAATGTAGATATTTTTTCATCAAACTGGAGTGAACAAAGAGGGATTTGATTAAGAGCGGTTAGTTTAAATGCGGAAGTCACATTTCAGTTGAAGGCATTCACTTGTACAACTGAAGACGTGTAGGTATCCCCCTTTCCCCTTTCCCCTAATGTTAACAGGTTCATATTCTATATTCTAATAACTACCTCTTCCCCTACTGTATTTATTTATTTATTTTACTCCTTTGCACCCAATTATTTATATCTCTACTTTGCACATTCTTCCACTGCAAATCTACCATTCCAGTGTTTTACTTGCTATATTGTATTTACCTCACCACCATGGCCTTTTTTTGCCTTTACCTCCCTTATCTCACCTCATTTGCTCACATTGTATATAGACTTATTTTTCTACTGTATTATTGACTGTATGTTTGTTTATTCCATGTGTAACTCTGTGTTGTTGTATGTGTCGAACTGCTTTATCTTGGCCAGGTCGCAGTTGTAAATGAGAACTTGTTCTCAACTGGCCTACCTGGTAAAATAAAGGTGAAATAAATCAAATTTAAAAAATGTGTCTTTCTTCAATCACTGTGTGTCCCAAGGACAACTGTGCCAGGAGTTTTCTTTTGATCGTTCAACATCTCATCAATTAACAAGTTTCAATTAAAGGTGAACGAATAAAGGAAATCCTTTTATTTGGTTCATCTTTATTTGGTTCATCTTTATTTGGTTCATCTTTATTTGGTTCATCTTTATCATCTTTATTTGGTTCATCTTTATTTTTTGCATAACGCCCAAATGTCCTCCCATCCTCTCGCAGTTCTTTGTGTTTGCTTATTAAGGCCGGATTAGAGCTGTGTGCTCCGCTTTTGATGGCTCTCGCGACCAAATTAGCCTGTCTATTGACACAATGCTCTGTGTTCTCTTTGTAGATTCCCTCTCCAACCAAAACATAATGAGATAAAGCGCATCTCCACGTAAAAAATGTATCAAATTCAAAGTTCAATTATTTGAATATCTCTAAAGATCTACTGTACACTCTTAGTATATTTTTCTACACTCAAATCACCTGAAGAAAACATTTACGTTTTGGCAGCTGCTAAAATGAATGTCGTTCTGCTGTTAAATATGCATAACTGGGGGGTAAATAGACTAACAACACATTTACTGTGGGTAAATAGTCTGACAACCCATTTACTGAGGGTAAATAGTCTGACAACCCATTTACTGTGGGTAAATAGGCTGACAACCCATTTACTGAGGGTAAATAGGCTGACAACCCATTTACTGTGGAGTGTATAATTATCTAGGGTTCTAATCTGGCCCTCATACCATCATGGCCACCTAATCATCCCCAGCTTCCAATTGGCTCATTCATCCCCCCCTCCTCTCCACTCTAACTATTCCCTAGGTCATTCCTGTCAATGAGAAGTTGTTCTCAGTCAACTGAACTTGGTAAAATAAGGGGTAAATAAAATAGGACATTGAGACAGTAGCATTAGAAAAGGCCTTGGGTGTCGTATATGACACAGTTTGACAGGTGCAATCATTCACTCCCGACCCCACACCCTGTCGTTGACACCGCGCCAGCTACAGTACGGCGACAGGAGTCACGTCATGACACAGACAACACACTGTTTCACCCCGACCGGTTCCCTCAACCCCCACCTCCCCCATACCCTACGCCCCCAGGCCGTGGAAAGCCATAGGCTGCCATGGGTGGCTTCAGGTTTCAAAGGAAAAGCCCTGCTGTACTGCAGTCGCTAAGCCACAGGTCCCCGAAACTCCCCCCAAACAAAAACATACCTGCCCCTCCAAGTAGGAAAGGCTGAAACATGGTAACGTCCTGAGGGCTACTCTGTTTCCATGTGGGGTGGGGTGGGGTGGGGTGGTGTGAGGTGGGGTGAGGTGAGGTGGGGCAGAGGGCAGAGTGGGTGGGGTGTTGGAATATGCACAGGTCACACAGGTGGCTATTTCAGGGTCAATCGTGTCAAGAGGTCAGCCAACAGTTCCTAGAAACGCTTCCTACCTCTCCCTATCCCATCTACACTGAGTATACAAAACATTAGGAACTACTCTTTCAATGACAGAGACTAACCAAGTGAAAGCTATGGGTAAAAATGTAAAAATCGGACATTGAATATCCTTTTGAGCTTGGTGAAGTTATTAATTACACTTTGGATGGTGTATCAATACACCCAGTTACTACAAAGATACATTCGTTCTTCCTAAATTAGTTGCCGGAGAGGAAGAAAACCGCTCAGGGATTTCACCATGAGGCCAATGGTGACTTTAAAACAGTTACAGAGTTTAATGGTTGTGATAGGAGAAAATTGAGGATGGATCAACAACATTGTAGTTACTCCACAATACTAACCTAAATGACAGAGTGAAAATAAGTAAGCCTGTACAGAATAAAAATATTTGAAAACATTCATCCTCTTTGCAAAAAGGCACTAAAGTAAAACTTAGAGACTTACGTGGAAAGACTTAAAGCTGTAATAGCTGCCAAAGGTGATGCTAACATGTATTGACTCGGTGTGAATACTGACGTAAATGAAATATTTCTCTATTTCATTTTCAAAAAATGTGCTACATTTTTGTAACTTTTTAATTTTGTGACATTATGAAATAAATCAAGGGGTATGAATACTTTCTGAAGGCACTGTAGATGATGGGAGACGGGCAAGAAAAAAATATTTAAGTGCCTTTGAACAAGGTTTGGTAGTAGGTGAACAGTTTTGAGTTTGTCAAGAACTGCGACGCTGCTGGGTTTTTCACACTCAACAGTTTCCCTTGTGTATCACACATGATCCAACACCCAAAGGACATCCAGCCAACTTGACACAACCGTGGGAAGCATTGGAGTCAACATGGGTCAGCATCCCTGTGGAATGCTTTCGAGGACTTGTAGAGTCCATGCCTTAACGAATTGAGGCTGTTTTGAGGGCATAAGGAAGTGCAACTCAATATTAGGAAGGTGTTCCTAATGTCTGGTATACTCAGTGTATATTTGCAGAGCCCCCCCTCCCCCCACCTCTCTCTCTGTTGCCCTCATTTTCTTTAAAAGCTTTTAAGGAAACAGAGTGAGTAATCCGGGGAGTGGCACGCAGCCAGGATGAATGGTACCCTGGGGGGGGGGTCACGCTGCATTGCACAGTGGCTCAGGCTGGCATTCAACAGTGGGCAGTGTGGTAACTGTGGTAGCTATGTGGCCAGGCCATGAGGACCCCTGGTGAGGATGTGCCCAACAGAGAGACCAATGCAATGAGCCAGCCAGACTGTGGAGTCACTATGAAGCCCAAGCTGCCCAATGCCTGCCAGTCCTAACAGGCAACACCTCACGTGCGTGTGTGTACGCCATGCACGCCGGCCCAGCGGAATTAAGGTTCTTCCCATGCGGATGCAGCCCGTCAGTCTGGGCATCTGCCATTTTAGTCAGAGAGAACAAACAGATGTTTATGGGGATTAGCCAGCTCTACCTCTCCCTCTCCGACTGACTCCACACTTATTCAAACTGTCACTTTGGGTGCAACATCAGGAGGCCGCTCGGCTAGATATGACAGATCCGGTTTTTGTCATGCTTCTGTCAGTGGGCTGACGGGGGTGTCTGGAGCACAGGTAATCACAGTCTCTTACAGAGCACGCTTAGAGGGCCCCGGTGCTATCACACAAAATAAGCAGGCGCTAATTAGTGAGGTGTGGTGTGATTTCCCAGGGAACACCAGCAGTACTCCCGGTACACTCAGCTGTCAACAAGACTCCTATCCACTCCTTACACCCATTGGAAAACACAGGTATTCGTTCTGTTAACCTGTGTAGAAATATTGTATTTCCACAATTTTCTTCAGTATCACAATATACAGTTTATTAAACATAACTTTGCCTTGTGTTGCATTCGCCAATAGCTTATGTTTCTCAATAGCATGATTTTTTACCTCTCTTGAAGCTAAACATGTTTCAACGAATTTTGATCTTGAGTATGTATTTTAGAATGCACCTCTCTGAATCCGAGTGTATTGTTGTCCTGTGTTCATCTCTGATTAAGTCCATTGTTTGTCATCTCAGGAGACAGGAGCAAGCAGTTTACTGTAGCAGTCACTGTGGTATCTCTGACACACAATGGCAACTAGAAGTTTATTTCATTGTTCGCCCGTTTGACTCCCTGGTTTGCTTATAATCTTCTTCAAAGGTGCAGGCGAGCACCCACCTCCCGAACTCAGTGTGAGGAAAAACGCTGTGGAGGTTGTTGTTGTACCTGATAATGGATTTGGTGGAGAGCCTCCAGGCATGCATCATTGGCAGGTTCAGAATACCGCTGAGGGATCAATGAAAGGAGGACAAAAATAATAACACGAAGAAGGGAATGGGTGGATAAAACAGAAATCTTTTCTTCCCTATTTCATGAACAGTGTAAAACCTCTACCCGGTAATCTGTGAAGAGACCGCTGTAATGTTTCCCATCAGCAATTGGATTATGAGGAGGAATTGTAATTTACATCAGCTTCACTTTTATGTGTCACTCAGCTTAGAAGTTAATAGCATTTAGCCGAACAATAGCCAGTCACGTCATCTCAGTCTGGGGCATCCAAATCCACAAGTGAGTTTGCAGTACAGGCGTTCCGGACGCCTAGACAATGGCAAGCTTCGCCATGTTCTTACTGAGCTAATTAGCGTACCCGTTTCTATCTGCACAACACACATGTCTGCCATTACTGTTGTTAACGCGCATCTGTGTCCCACTGTATCGACGAAGGCCATTGTCTATCACGGTCTCTTTGATAATCCCATGTAACGCCTGTATTTGTTTGTCACCGGGTTGCTAGATCCCAGTCCTGGAGTGACATGACCAGACAGGTTTAGTGTAAAGCAGTCTGGATAATAATTTTATTTATCATTCTTCTCTTGTCTCTATTGTCTCGGAGAGATTAAGTCGAGTGAGGTAAAGCCTCCCTTTTTTCATGTTCTCAACTTAAAAGTTCCTGGCAAGGCATTCTTAAAAAACATCTCAACTTCGAGGAAACAAGGAATTATCATCTAAGAAGCGATGGTTAGGGAATGTCTGTATCTGGGATAAATCTTTTTAAGAAATAAACATCAGAATGTATTTTAATCTGAAATACTGACCTACATCTATAAACCCAGACTACATTTACACCAGAGCATTAAGAGAAATTAACACTTGGAAGACAAGAGTTTCTGTAACTTCAATTCTTTCTTATTTTTTTTATCAGATTCTGTCAACGGCCGTTACCGAGTCATGCTACAGCTTCAATCGGCCATTTTTCTTAGATTTTTGACAGATGCCTCATAGTTGGACAGCGAAGATCATCCACCTCTATCCAACACTGAAAGACCTGCCACCTTTCCATGTTGTCACAGGCAAAGCAAAGAGAGTCGGCTCTCTATCTGCCCCACAGATATTATCCCAAACGGCATCGCCTTGGGGAAGGCAGGTGTGGAGCTCTCAAGTTCTACTTCCTCTGTGTTCTTTGGAAGAGCAGTTGAGAGGAGGGCGGGGAGATAGAGGGGAAGAGGGGGGAGACTCGTCAAGAAATCCTGACATATACGACCAATCTGATGGCATGAGTTATACCCCTCTAAGTTTAAACAAGAACAGACCAGCTGATTTTTAGGCCTTGACTCTGCTGTAAGACGCTTTGAACGACAATCTATATCCATCGTAATGAAGGTAGATCAGGACCAGGAATGGGCCGGGCCCGACCACCATAAACTCAACACTGGACTTGTCTTTCACCGGTAAAGATGGTAGGTGGACTGAACGAGGGGGGAGCAGTCATTAGCAAAAGACCCCTATTAGCACATCTCAGTCTCTTGCCACACACGTGTGAATCCTGTGCCTAATAATACTCTTGAGAGGTATGAGGTAAAGTAAGCGCACAGTCCTGAATAAGTAAAACACCATTCCACCACCGGGTGCCATTAGTAATGCACAGCAGCCTCATATCTGATTACGGTACTGTAGTAGTTCTTCCTGTGTGGAATTTGATGAACACTGACGAATCTGTGTTTCAGGCAGCCATCTGAATGGTGGCTTTCTATGTATTTAGCTTTCATTCTCTTTCTTTCACCATCTACTGCTTTCTCTATATATATTTCTCTCTTCCCCTCTCTCTATCTCTCTCTATCTCTCTCTATCTCCCTCCTCCTCTTTATCTCTGTCCCCCATCTCCCTCTCTCTCTCTCCCCCTCTATCTCTTTCTCCCACTCTCCATCTATTTCTCTCTCTCCCCCTTATCTAGATATATATTTCCCCCCTTCTCTATAGATTTCTCTCTCCCCCTCCCCGTCTCCCTCTATGTCTCTCTCTCTCCCCCCTCTCTATCTCTCTCTCTCTCTCTCCCCCCTCTCTATCTCTCTCTTCCCCCTCTCTATATCTATCTCTTCCCCTTCTCTATATCTCTCTCTCTATCCTTTTATCATTTTCTTTCCTTTTTCTTTTCTCCCCATCTCTCTCTCTCTCTCTCTCTCTCTCTCTCTCTCTCTCCTTATCCATTTATCATTTTCTTTCCTTTTTCTTTTCTCCTTCTCTCTCTCTCTCTCTCTCTCCTTTTCTCCCCCTCTCTCTCTCTCTCTCTCTCTCTCTCTATCTATCCTTTTCTTTCCTCTCTCTCTCTCTCTCTCTCTCTCTCCCCCTCTCTCTCTATCATTTTCTCTCTCTCTCTCTCTCTCTCTCTCTCTCTCTCTCTCTCTCTCTCTCTATCATTTTCTTTCCTCTCTCTCTCTCTCTCTCTCTCTCTCTCCCCCTCTCTCTCTCTATCCCCCCTCTCTCTCTCTCTATCCCCCCTCTCTCTATATATATATCTTTCTCCCCCTCTCTATATGTATATATTTCTCCCCCTCTACATATCTCTCTCCCCTTCTCTATCTCTCTCTCTATTTTTTTCTCCCCACTTTCTCTGTCTATCTCTCCATCCCCCCTCTCGCTATACATATCTTTCTCCCCCCTTTCTCTCTATCTCTCCATCCCCCCTCTCTCTATATATATCTTTCTCCCCCCTTTCTCTCTCTATCTCTCCATCCCCCCTCTCTCTATATATATATTTTTCTCCCCCCTTTCTCTCTCTATCTCTCCATCCCCCCTCTCTCTCTATATATATCTTTCTCCACCCTCCCTCAATATATATCTCTCCCCCCTCTAAGTGGACAGTAACTGTAGATAGAATGTACCTACAGTTTTTTAATTTCTCCCCCACTGAAAATAATTTGACACTGCCAAATGATCAAAAACTGCCATTCGGAGCGACTATAGTATGCATTGGTTGAAGCTCAATGTTAGATTAAAATCTCTCTACCATCATATCTAAGCCAATGTGATACCAATATCGATGAAAATGTGTGAATAAACTCGATTGGAGGTACACAACACATCATGAGCTGTCAGGACGTTTCCCGAGAACCACATACCGGATTTTTAAACGTTTTTTTTAGCCATTGAATTTTCAGCGTGTTTTTGTCGCCTGCCTAGCTCAAGTTTTAGAAGTCGGATTAGAATGAGACACTAGCGTCCATAAAGTGACCATTAGACTTAAAATGTCAGATTTACAACAGTTTTTAATACATTTAGAATCTATCGCTCTCACATGCTCATTTCTGTCCATTAACCAATGATGTGCTAACTTTTTTAAGCATTTCGGACAATGCTAACATCTTTTCAGCAGAATCTGAGTTTTAAAACCGGGACCAAAACAGCACGTAGGGAGATTGTCGATACGGAAAGGATTGAAAGAAAGGCAGCGCTTAACATTAGATACAGGTGACAGATCAGCTCCTTTCAGAGAAATTATCACCTATGGTTTCAGATATTGAGGCGGCTTATTCTAGTGGTTAGGCTATGCATTAAATATAATATTTGGCCCATCATTGCGCACATGTTAGACCTACACATCATGACATTTTAGCCTACAATTACAGACAGTAGCCTACAATTACAGACAGCTGCCTACAATTACAGACAGTAGCCTACAATTACAGAACAGTAGCCTAAAATTACAGAACAGTAGCCTACAATTACAGACAGTAGCCTACAATTACAGACAGTAGCCTACAATTACAGACAGTAGCCTACAATTACAGACAGTAGCCTACAATTACAGACAGCAGCCTACAATTACAGACAGTAGCCTACAATTACAGACAGTAGCCTAAAATTACAGAACAGTAGCCTACAATTACAGACAGTAGCCTACAATTACAGACAGTAGCCTACAATTACAGAACAGTAGCCTAAAATTACAGAACAGTAGCCTACAATTACAGACAGTAGCCTACAATTACAGACAGTAGCCTACAATTACAGACAGTAGCCTACAATTACAGACAGTAGCCTACAATTACAGACAGCAGCCTACAATTACAGACAGTAGCCTACAATTACAGACAGTAGCCTACAATTACAGAGCAGTAGCCTATAATTAAGGAACTGTAGCCTACAATTACAGACAGCAGCCTACAATTACAGACAGTAGCCTACAATTACAGAGCAGTAGCCTATAATTACAGAACTGTAGCCTACAATTACAGACAGCAGCCTACAATTACAGACAGTAGCCTACAATTACAGAGCAGTAGCCTATAATTAAGGAACTGTAGCCTACAATTACAGACAGCAGCCTACAATTACAGACAGTAGCCTACAATTACAGAGCAGTAGCCTATAATTAAGGAACTGTAGCCTACAATTACAGACAGCAGCCTACAATTACAGACAGCAGCCTACAATTACAGAGCAGTGGCCTATAATTAAGGAACTGTAGCCTACAATTACAGACAGCAGCCTACAATTACAGACAGCAGCCTACAATTACAGACAGCAGCCTACAATTACAGAACAGTAGCCTATAATTAAGGAACTGTAGCCTACAATTACAGACAGCAGCCTACAATTACAGACAGCAGCCTACAATTACAGACAGCAGCCTACAATTACAGACAGCAGCCTACAATTACAGACAGTAGCCTACAATTACAGAGCAGTAGCCTATAATTAAGGAACTGTAGCCTACAATTACAGACAGCAGCCTACAATTACAGACAGCAGCCTACAATTACAGAGCAGTAGCCTATAATTAAGGAACTGTAGCCTACAATTACAGACAGCAGCCTACAATTACAGACAGCAGCCTACAATTACAGACAGCAGCCTACAATTACAGAACAGTAGCCTATAATTAAGGAACTGTAGCCTACAATTACAGACAGCAGCCTACAATTACAGACAGCAGCCTACAATTACAGACAGCAGCCTACAATTACAGACAGCAGCCTACAATTACAGACAGCAGCCTACAATTACAGACAGCAGCCTACAATTACAGACAGCAGCCTACAATTACAGAGCAGTAGCCTATAATTAAGGAACTGTAGCCTACAATTACAGACAATAGCCTACAATTACAGACAGCAGCCTACAATTACAGACAGTAGCCTACAATTACAGACAGTAGCCTACAATTACAGACAGTAGCCTACAATTACAGACAGCAGCCTACAATTACAGACAGCAGCCTATAATTACAGACAGTAGCCTATAATTACAGACAGTAGCCTACAATTACAGACAGTAGCCTATAATTACAGACAGTAGCCTACAATTACAGACAGTAGCCTACAATTACAGACAGCAGCCTATAATTACAGACAGTAGCCTACAATTACAGACAGTAGCCTATAATTACAGACAGCAGCCTACAATTACAGACAGTAGCCTACAATTACAGACAGTAGCCTACAATTACAGACAGTAGCCTATAATTACAGACAGTAGCCTACAATTACAGACAGTAGCCTATAATTACAGACAGCAGCCTACAATTACAGACAGTAGCCTACAATTACAGACAGTAGCCTACAATTACAGACAGTAGCCTATAATTACAGACAGTAGCCTACAATTACAGACAGCAGCCTACAATTACAGACAGTAGCCTACAATTACAGGCAGTAGCCTATAATTACAGACAGCAGCCTATAATTACAGACAGCAGCCTACAATTACAGACAGCAGCCTACAATTACAGACAGTAGCCTATAATTACAGACAGCAGCCTACAATTACAGACAGCAGCCTATAATTACAGACAGTAGCCTATAATTACAGACAGCAGCCTACAATTACAGACAGCAGCCTACAATTACAGACAGTAGCCTATAATTACAGACAGTAGCCTAAAATTACAGACAGTAGCCTACAATTACAGACAGTAGCCTACAATTACAGACAGTAGCCTATAATTACAGACAGCAGCCTACAATTACAGACAGCAGCCTACAATTACAGACAGTAGCCTACAATTACAGACAGTAGCCTATAATTACAGACAGCAGCCTATAATTACAGACAGCAGCCTACAATTACAGACAGCAGCCTACAATTACAGACAGTAGCCTATAATTACAGACAGCAGCCTACAATTACAGACAGCAGCCTATAATTACAGACAGTAGCCTATAATTACAGACAGCAGCCTACAATTACAGACAGCAGCCTACAATTACAGACAGTAGCCTATAATTACAGACAGTAGCCTAAAATTACAGACAGTAGCCTACAATTACAGACAGTAGCCTACAATTACAGACAGTAGCCTATAATTACAGACAGCAGCCTACAATTACAGACAGCAGCCTACAATTACAGACAGTAGCCTATAATTACAGACAGTAGCCTAAAATTACAGACAGTAGCCTACAATTACAGAACAGTAGCCTATAATTACAGACAGTAGCCTACAATTACAGACAGTAGCCTATAATTACAGACAGCAGCCTATAATTACAGACAGCAGCCTACAATTACAGACAGCAGCCTACAATTACAGACAGTAGCCTATAATTACAGACAGCAGCCTACAATTACAGACAGCAGCCTATAATTACAGACAGTAGCCTATAATTACAGACAGCAGACTACAATTACAGACAGCAGCCTACAATTACAGACAGTAGCCTATAATTACAGACAGTAGCCTAAAATTACAGACAGTAGCCTACAATTACAGACAGTAGCCTACAATTACAGACAGTAGCCTATAATTACAGACAGCAGCCTACAATTACAGACAGCAGCCTACAATTACAGACAGTAGCCTACAATTACAGACAGTAGCCTATAATTACAGACAGCAGCCTATAATTACAGACAGCAGCCTACAATTACAGACAGCAGCCTACAATTACAGACAGTAGCCTATAATTACAGACAGCAGCCTACAATTACAGACAGCAGCCTATAATTACAGACAGTAGCCTATAATTACAGACAGCAGCCTACAATTACAGACAGCAGCCTACAATTACAGACAGTAGCCTATAATTACAGACAGTAGCCTAAAATTACAGACAGTAGCCTACAATTACAGACAGTAGCCTACAATTACAGACAGTAGCCTATAATTACAGACAGCAGCCTACAATTACAGACAGCAGCCTACAATTACAGACAGTAGCCTATAATTACAGACAGTAGCCTATAATTACAGACAGCAGCCTACAATTACAGACAGCAGCCTACAATTACAGACAGTAGCCTAAAATTACAGACAGTAGCCTATAATTACAAACAGTAGCCTATAATTACAGACAGTAGCCTATAATTACAGACAGTAGCCTAAAATTACAGACAGTAGCCTAAAATTACAGACAGCAGCCTATAATTACAGACAGTAGCCTAAAATTACAGACAGTAGCCTATAATTACAGACAGCAGCCTACAATTACAGACAGCAGCCTACAATTACAGACAGTAGCCTATAATTACAGACAGTAGCCTAAAATTACAGACAGTAGCCTACAATTACAGACAGTAGCCTACAATTACAGACAGTAGCCTATAATTACAGACAGCAGCCTACAATTACAGACAGCAGCCTACAATTACAGACAGTAGCCTATAATTACAGACAGTAGCCTATAATTACAGACAGCAGCCTACAATTACAGACAGCAGCCTACAATTACAGACAGTAGCCTAAAATTACAGACAGTAGCCTATAATTACAGACAGCAGCCTACAATTACAGACAGCAGCCTACAATTACAGACAGTAGCCTAAAATTACAGACAGTAGCCTATAATTACAAACAGTAGCCTATAATTACAGACAGTAGCCTATAATTACAGACAGTAGCCTAAAATTACAGACAGTAGCCTACAATTACAGACAGTAGCCTACAATTACAGACAGTAGCCTACAATTACAGACAGTAGCCTATAATTACAGACAGTAGCCTACAATTACAGACAGTAGCCTACAATTACAGACAGTAGCCTACAATTACAGACAGTAGCCTATAATTACAGACAGTAGCCTACAATTACAGACAGTAGCCTACAATTACAGACAGCAGCCTACAATTACAGACAGCAGCCTACAATTACAGACAGTAGCCTACAATTACAGACAGCAGCCTACAATTACAGACAGCAGCCTATAATTACAGACAGTAGCCTACAATTACAGACAGTAGCCTACAATTACAGACAGCAGCCTACAATTACAGACAGTAGCCTACAATTACAGACAGCAGCCTATAATTACAGACAGCAGCCTATAATTACAGACAGCAGCCTACAATTACAGACAGCAGCCTACAATTACAGACAGCAGCCTACAATTACAGACAGCAGCCTACAATTACAGACAGCAGCCTACAATTACAGACAGCAGCCTACAATTACAGACAGTAGCCTACAATTACAGACAGCAGCCTACAATTACAGAGCAGTAGCCTATAATTACAGACAGCAGCCTATAATTACAGACAGCAGCCTACAATTACAGACAGCAGCCTACAATTACAGACAGCAGCCTATAATTACAGACAGCAGCCTACAATTACAGACAGCAGCCTACAATTACAGAGCAGTAGCCTACAATTACAGACAGCAGCCTACAATTACAGACAGTAGCCTACAATTACAGACAGCAGCCTACAATTACAGACAGTAGCCTACAATTACAGACAGCAGCCTACAATTACAGACAGTAGCCTACAATTACAGACAGCAGCCTACAATTACAGACAGCAGCCTACAATTACAGACAGTAGCCTACAATTACAGACAGCAGCCTACAATTACAGACAGCAGCCTACAATTACAGACAGCAGCCTACAATTACAGACAGCAGCCTACAATTACAGACAGTAGCCTACAATTACAGACAGCAGCCTACAATTACAGACAGCAGCCTATAATTACAGACAGCAGCCTACAATTACAGACAGCAGCCTACAATTACAGACAGCAGCCTACAATTACAGACAGCAGCCTACAATTACAGACAGTAGCCTACAATTACAGACAGCAGCCTACAATTACAGACAGCAGCCTACAATTACAGACAGTAGCCTACAATTACAGACAGCAGCCTACAATTACAGACAGCAGCCTATAATTACAGACAGTAGCCTACAATTACAGACAGTAGCCTACAATTACAGACAGCAGCCTACAATTACAGACAGTAGCCTACAATTACAGACAGCAGCCTATAATTACAGACAGCAGCCTATAATTACAGACAGCAGCCTACAATTACAGACAGCAGCCTACAATTACAGACAGCAGCCTACAATTACAGACAGCAGCCTACAATTACAGACAGCAGCCTACAATTACAGACAGCAGCCTGCAATTACAGACAGTAGCCTACAATTACAGACAGCAGCCTACAATTACAGAGCAGTAGCCTATAATTACAGACAGCAGCCTATAATTACAGACAGCAGCCTACAATTACAGACAGTAGCCTACAATTACAGACAGCAGCCTACAATTACAGACAGCAGCCTACAATTACAGACAGCAGCCTACAATTACAGACAGCAGCCTACAATTACAGACAGTAGCCTACAATTACAGACAGTAGCCTATAATTACAGACAGTAGCCTACAATTACAGACAGCAGCCTACAATTACAGACAGCAGCCTACAATTACAGACAGTAGCCTACAATTACAGACAGTAGCCTACAATTACAGACAGTAGCCTACAATTACAGACAGTAGCCTATAATTACAGACAGTAGCCTACAATTACAGACAGCAGCCTACAATTACAGACAGTAGCCTACAATTACAGACAGCAGCCTACAATTACAGACAGTAGCCTATAATTACAGACAGTAGCCTACAATTACAGACAGCAGCCTACAATTACAGACAGCAGCCTATAATTACAGACAGTAGCCTACAATTACAGACAGTAGCCTATAATTACAGACAGTAGCCTACAATTACAGACAGTAGCCTACAATTACAGACAGTAGCCTACAATTACAGACAGTAGCCTATAATTACAGACAGTAGCCTACAATTACAGACAGTAGCCTACAATTACAGACAGCAGCCTACAATTACAGACAGCAGCCTACAATTACAGACAGTAGCCTACAATTACAGACAGCAGCCTACAATTACAGACAGCAGCCTATAATTACAGACAGTAGCCTACAATTACAGACAGTAGCCTACAATTACAGACAGCAGCCTACAATTACAGACAGTAGCCTACAATTACAGACAGCAGCCTATAATTACAGACAGCAGCCTATAATTACAGACAGCAGCCTACAATTACAGACAGCAGCCTACAATTACAGACAGCAGCCTACAATTACAGACAGCAGCCTACAATTACAGACAGCAGCCTACAATTACAGACAGCAGCCTACAATTACAGACAGTAGCCTACAATTACAGACAGCAGCCTACAATTACAGAGCAGTAGCCTATAATTACAGACAGCAGCCTATAATTACAGACAGCAGCCTACAATTACAGACAGCAGCCTACAATTACAGACAGCAGCCTATAATTACAGACAGCAGCCTACAATTACAGACAGCAGCCTACAATTACAGAGCAGTAGCCTACAATTACAGACAGCAGCCTACAATTACAGACAGTAGCCTACAATTACAGACAGCAGCCTACAATTACAGACAGTAGCCTACAATTACAGACAGCAGCCTACAATTACAGACAGTAGCCTACAATTACAGACAGCAGCCTACAATTACAGACAGCAGCCTACAATTACAGACAGTAGCCTACAATTACAGACAGCAGCCTACAATTACAGACAGCAGCCTACAATTACAGACAGCAGCCTACAATTACAGACAGCAGCCTACAATTACAGACAGTAGCCTACAATTACAGACAGCAGCCTACAATTACAGACAGCAGCCTATAATTACAGACAGCAGCCTACAATTACAGACAGCAGCCTACAATTACAGACAGCAGCCTACAATTACAGACAGCAGCCTACAATTACAGACAGTAGCCTACAATTACAGACAGCAGCCTACAATTACAGACAGCAGCCTACAATTACAGACAGTAGCCTACAATTACAGACAGCAGCCTACAATTACAGACAGCAGCCTATAATTACAGACAGTAGCCTACAATTACAGACAGTAGCCTACAATTACAGACAGCAGCCTACAATTACAGACAGTAGCCTACAATTACAGACAGCAGCCTATAATTACAGACAGCAGCCTATAATTACAGACAGCAGCCTACAATTACAGACAGCAGCCTACAATTACAGACAGCAGCCTACAATTACAGACAGCAGCCTACAATTACAGACAGCAGCCTACAATTACAGACAGCAGCCTACAATTACAGACAGTAGCCTACAATTACAGACAGCAGCCTACAATTACAGAGCAGTAGCCTATAATTACAGACAGCAGCCTATAATTACAGACAGCAGCCTACAATTACAGACAGTAGCCTACAATTACAGACAGCAGCCTACAATTACAGACAGCAGCCTACAATTACAGACAGCAGCCTACAATTACAGACAGCAGCCTACAATTACAGACAGTAGCCTACAATTACAGACAGTAGCCTATAATTACAGACAGTAGCCTACAATTACAGACAGCAGCCTACAATTACAGACAGCAGCCTACAATTACAGACAGTAGCCTACAATTACAGACAGTAGCCTACAATTACAGACAGTAGCCTACAATTACAGACAGTAGCCTATAATTACAGACAGTAGCCTACAATTACAGACAGCAGCCTACAATTACAGACAGTAGCCTACAATTACAGACAGCAGCCTACAATTACAGACAGTAGCCTATAATTACAGACAGTAGCCTACAATTACAGACAGCAGCCTACAATTACAGACAGCAGCCTACAATTACAGACAGCAGCCTACAATTACAGACAGTAGCCTATAATTACAGACAGTAGCCTACAATTACAGACAGTAGCCTACAATTACAGACAGCAGCCTACAATTACAGACAGCAGCCTACAATTACAGACAGTAGCCTATAATTACAGACAGTAGCCTACAATTACAGACAGCAGCCTACAATTACAGACAGCAGCCTACAATTACAGACAGCAGCCTACAATTACAGACAGCAGCCTACAATTACAGACAGCAGCCTACAATTACAGACAGCAGCCTATAATTACAGACAGTAGCCTACAATTACAGACAGCAGCCTACAATTACAGACAGTAGCCTACAATTACAGACAGCAGCCTATAATTACAGACAGCAGCCTATAATTACAGACAGCAGCCTACAATTACAGACAGCAGCCTACAATTACAGACAGCAGCCTACAATTACAGACAGCAGCCTATAATTACAGACAGTAGCCTACAATTACAGACAGCAGCCTACAATTACAGACAGTAGCCTACAATTACAGACAGCAGCCTACAATTACAGACAGCAGCCTATAATTACAGACAGTAGCCTACAATTACAGACAGCAGCCTACAATTACAGACAGCAGCCTATAATTACAGACAGTAGCCTACAATTACAGACAGCAGCCTACAATTACAGACAGCAGCCTATAATTACAGACAGTAGCCTACAATTACAGACAGCAGCCTACAATTACAGACAGTAGCCTACAATTACAGACAGCAGCCTATAATTACAGACAGCAGCCTACAATTACAGACAGCAGCCTACAATTACAGACAGCAGCCTATAATTACAGACAGTAGCCTACAATTACAGACAGCAGCCTATAATTACAGACAGCAGCCTATAATTACAGACAGCAGCCTACAATTAGCAAAACAGTTTTCAACTGATTTAACATGAAATGTATTTTAACCTGATTGAAATATAAAGGCCTATGTAGCCTACTAAAAGTATATTTTAATGCAGTCATCTGGGCTTTCTTTCTAAGCATCTTTTTACCCTTGTTTAGAGCAATTGCTTGTTTAGAACAATTGCAAAGACATTGGCCACTTTGCATTGTAGTCAGCTTTGTTCCGAAATGATCTGAGGTCACAGATAAACTTCTTGATTCTAGCAGAGATCTTTTGTCTATAAAGTGATGCGGAAGGGTAAAAAAAAAAGCATCTAACGACCCAGTTAGCTGTTCTACGAGTGGTCTGAGGCAGTCGGTCAATGAGTGTTTTCAGCTGCAGCTTTAGTAAGGATGGTTTTGGGAAACAGCTCGGAGATTTAACGATGCACCTACAGAGGTTCTAATGATGAACATAGCGTTCAGAGGCTTTAGGGAAAACAGGCCTTGGACAATGAATGATCTGAGACAAAACACATACATTTAAACAAATAAATAAATTACATTACATTTTCAAAAGACAGATTTTGCATGTTGATCACTAGCCACTAGCCACTTTAACTATGCCACTTTGTTTACATACTCATCTCATATGTATATACTGTACTCGATACCATCTACTGTATCTTGCCTATGCTGCTCTGTACCATCACTCATTCATATATCAAATCAAATCAAATCAAATTTTATTTGTCACATACACATGGTTAGCAGATGTTAATGCGAGTGTAGCGAAATGCTTGTGCTTCTAGTTCCGACAATGCAGTAATAACAAGTAATCTAACTAACAATTCCAAAACTACTGTCTTGTACACAGTGTAAGGGGATAAATAATATGTACATAAGGATATATGAATGAGTGATGGTACAGAGCAGCATAGGCAAGATACAGTAGATGGTATCGGGTACAGTATGTACAAATGAGATGAGTATGTAAACAAAGTGGCATAGTATAGTATAAAGTGGCTAGTGATACATGTATTACATAAGGATACCGTCGATGATATAGAGTACAGTATATACGTATGCATATGAGATGAATAATGTAGGGTAAGTAACATTTATATAAGGTAGCATTGTTTAAAGTGGCTAGTGATATATTTACATCATTTCCCATCAATTCCCATTATTAAAGTGGCTGGAGTTGAGTCAGTGTCAGTGTGTTGGCAGCAGCCACTCAGTGTTAGTGGTGGCTGTTTAACAGTCTGATGGCCTTGAGATAGAAGCTGTACATATTCTTTATCCCCTTACACTGTGTACAAGACAGTAGTTTTGGAATTGTTAGTTAGATTACTTGTTATTACTGCATTGTCGGAACTAGAAGCACAAGCATTTCGCTACACTCGCATTAACATCTGCTAACCATGTGTATGTGACAAATAAAATTTGATTTGATTTGATTTGAAATGTTGTATTATTTTGTATAATCACATTCCGGTGTAAAAACTATGGAAATTAAAGTAAGAAACTGTGTTTCAAGTGAGTAGGGATTGGTCAGAACAATACCTACTTCTAAAAGCACATGCATAACTGTGGCTAGCAATTAAAAGGGAACCGTTTGGAGATTGAGGAAATGATTAGACTAAATAAAGGTGAGGACACAACAGTTCACCTGACACAAGACTGAATCTAAACACCACACGGTTAATATTGATGTGCATTTTACTTTTACTGAATTTTTCACATCATTTGTTGAGTAACATGAAAATAATATTTATGGAAAATTTGGGGTAGGTAAAACAACATAAAACAAACCAAAAGTACATGGATTTGAGTGAGAGGACTAACTGGTGTTTCCACGTGCTACACACTTCCCTAAAGTGTGCACTGTTCCTATGTCATTTCAATGCACTTTTATGACTCAAGTCTTCAACTATAAGGTCATTTTTTTATGTGCCATTGAGTAACTAGAGCAAGCAGACTTGTTATTGTTTTGTTTGGACCACAGCCCTGCATCGCCGCCTTTGCACAATTACTATTGTTGTTTACGCAAGCCAAAAAACGGTCCATTATAAATCGCAAATATTTATGTTTCTTAATATATAACGTCTGAATTCTGTTCTGTTAATTTTAACCAAACCTATTCATATTGTATTAAGACAATGGGCAATATAGAATAATAGTCTTCTCGCCAAGCCTCTCTGTGTTGTATAAAACAAACCCACACAGGTGACATGAAAATTAAAAGCTTTATAAATTCGAACAATACATTTCTTATTTATTTTTCTCCTCTCAACCCCCACTTTATGTAATTAAATTGAATTGAAATGAAGTTTACTGCAATGAGTTGTATTTAAGATATTATTATGTAGTGGCACTACTTCTCACACTGCCTGACAAGGGAGAAAGGCCTGTACAATAGTCCAGATATGTTGAGTTGCAAGACACTTTACACAGTTCCAGGCCCAGACTCTTAGGATGTCTTGGCTACACCTGACCCACCTTTCCCCAACAGTCAATGATTATATTAGCGATGGCTGTTGGGTTTAAAGGGAGACAATAATGCGGAACAAAACTGTTGGAAGGAAACAATGACATCACATGGTTCTGAGAGGAGACGTGGGAGTTGCTGTTCTAAGACACAGATCTATCCTGTTTGTTCTGCATTATGAAGTAAAATATCAGGAAGGGAGATACCTGCTTTATTAGTGAACACGTTCATTGCAGGGGTGAATGTGTGAATGTGTTTAATGCATATGCAAATAATGAAGATAAACCGGAGTTTATGAAAAATATGATTTCAAGGTTCCTATGGCAAGGTAAAAAACCGAGGGTGGTACAAAACAATCCAACTGCCAAAATAATTTGTCTAGAGTTATCCAACTTTAGGTGGTAGGTCACCAACTACAAGCTATAAATACTTGGATATTAGACTAATCAGAATCTACACTGAGCTGAATTAAAAAATCCCAGCCATTTTCCAGATGCTCAAATTGTGTGTGCACATTTTTTTTTACATCCCTGTTAGTGAGAATTTCTCCTTTGCCAAGATAATCCATCCATCTGACAGGTGTGGCATATCAAGAAGCTGATTAAACAGCATGATCATTACACAGGTGTTCCTTGTGCTGGGGACAATAAAAAGGCGCTCTAAAATGTGTAGCTGTGTCACACAACACAAGTCTTGAGTGAGCGTGCGATTGCCATGCTAACTGCAGGAATGTCCACCAGAGCTGTTGCCAGAGAATTGAATGTTAATTTCTCTACCATAAGCTGTGTCCAACGTCCTTTTAGAGAATTTGGCAGTATGTGCAACAGGCCTCAAAACCGCAGACCACGTGTAACCACGCCAGCCCAGGACCTCCACATCCGCCTTTTCACCTGCGGGATCCTTCACAACAAACATAGGCTCATTGTGCTCAGGACAACCCAGGCTATGACACCGTGTCATTTTGTAACTGTACGTTAAACATAACGATCATAAACGTTGACACCGTATATGACCTGTTTTACTACGTGGAAATGTGAAGTGCGCATTTGGATTCATGGGTGTTTGTTTGCTAGTATGACATCAAAACGGTATTTATTATAATCCTCAACATCTCATCTTTCAAAGTACATAGAGTCCTCGTAATTTACAGAATTTCCCCTCACTCTGACAATTCTTTGTTGTTGCAAAAGTTGGCCAATTAACGTGAGGGATTGGGGCAACTTCTTGTCACGCGCAGTGCTCAAATTCAGAACGGCTGTCAGTCAAAAGCCCTACAGAGCTGTGAAGCTGAAAACCTTGAGCTCTGAAGTCATGTATAGCATGTTATTGCGATCCGATTTAGGCGCTTATCAGTTACCAGATATAACATTTTCAACCCGTGTACAAGTCCGAATGTAACGGGTTACGAAACACACTATCAATCTTAGTGTAACAGGTACAGTTTAGTGATGACTACTTTAGCTTCATTTGTCTGTCTTTGAGAAGATGGGTGTGTAATAAATCTGGTCAAACACAGTCAAACTGAAAAGCAACTCATACGAATGGTTGATGGATTAAGGTGTCACTGCGTGTCAGGCATGGTACAGTATGGTAAAGAATTCCGCTCAATGAAAAGTTATCTAAAAAATGTAGCTCTCTCGGTGTACTTACTTACCTGGGAAAGCAATTAAACAAGTCCTGTAAGTGCTCTTGGCAAACGAAATGGTTAGTATGTCAATCTTGTGAAGGAAACTGCTATTCAGAAAGCACAGTACAGTTGAAAGATCAAGATCACTCATTTAAAACGTGTTGTTTCTGTAATGCATTACTGTACCTGCCTGATATTCCACTCTGTCTGATGGTGCCACTCAACACAACATGGACATATAAACAAGTGCCTTGGTGTTTTGGCTATTAATTCATATTTGACTGAATTCAAGATACAAGCCACCATAGCCAATGTTTGTGAGGTTTGGTCTCCAGTGCTGGCCTCGTGTGTAGTGGTAGTCGCAGTAGAGTCCTGGTGGATCCCCCAGCCCAGGCAGACAGTTCTGTGTTAGTGAGTCCAGGACAACAGCCCCCAGCTCCCTGCTGGGAGGACCTGTCCACTTGAGCCCACCCGCAGCTATACAAAACAGGGTTCTAGGACTGGAGTCTGCACTACCACTCAGGGTTCTAGGACTTGAGTCTGTACTACTAGACAGGGTTCTAGGACTGGTGTCTGTACTACCAGACAGGGTTCTAGGACTGGAGTCTGCACTACCAGACAGGGTTCTAGGACTGGAGTCTGTACTACCAGACAGGGTTCTAGGACTGGAGTCTGCACTACCAGACAGGGTTCTAGGACTGGGGTCTGTACTACCAGACAGGGTTCTAGGACTGGAGTCTGTACTACCAGACAGGGTTCTAGGATTGGAGTCTGTACTACCAGACAGGGTTCTAGGACTGGAGTCTGTACTACCAGACAGGGTTCTAGGACTGGAGTCTGTACTACCAGACAGGGTTCTAGGATTGGAGTCTGTACTACCAGACAGGGTTCTAGGACTGGGGTCTGTACTACCAGACAGGGTTCTAGGACTGGGGTCTGCACTACCAGACAGGGTTCTAGGACTGGGGTCTGCACTACCAGACAGATAATGTAGATAGCCCCTTTTTTTCTAAGTGTGCACTCATCACCCCCGTACACACACACAAACACACAACCACACACACACAGAAACACACACCCACCACACAAGCACACAATCACAAACACACAATCACAAACACACAACCACACACACACACACAAACACACACACAAACACACACACAAACACAAACACACAACCACACACACACAACCACACAACCACACACACACACAAACACACACACACACAACCACACATGCACACAAACACACACCCACAAATACACAAACACACAATCACAAACACACAAACACACAACCGCGCACACACAAACACACAACCACACAAACACAAAACGACACACGAACACACAAACACACAACCACACATACACAAACCCACAACCACACACACACACAAATACACACACACAAACACACACACACACAAACCCGACAACCACACACACACAAACACAAAACGACACACAATTAAACATTACAAACATATTTGTATTTTTTTGTGCAACATTTTGTGGCCTTCCCCCTCTATGCTCTTCAACGTCCCTGCTATTACATACGCACAAAATCTCTTCCACATTCCCTCCTCACATAGAAGCATTTCACATCAAAGACTCCTCTTACAGGTGACACGTGGGCGTGCTGGTACAGCGCTTAAAGTAACCACAACATGACAAGGCGGTGTGCCGTGCGACCTGGGGAGGCCCGTCTCAGTCAGGTGATATTACAGCACAGAGGGGATCAGAGGGACTTGGGACACGTGTGTGTGTGTGTGTGTGTGTGTGTGTGTGTGGCGGTTAGCGGGTCGAGTTAGTGTCTGTTCCCCTGCTTCCGTGCTCCTGCACAGTTTCACACGTGTCAACACAACAAAAGCCACTTGGGAGGCCATTGAGAGCCACGACAGCTGTGGAATATTTTTATTGAAATTGTTTTGCGGAGCCAACGGAGAGAGCGGTGATGGGATTTGCTCTGCCTGTAGAAGTAAACAGTGAGGACATAGTGATGATGTGCCTCTGTGGGTGGATGATGATGTGGAGGTACAGTTACCTCCGCATGTGTTCTGCTCTGTCTCTCTAGCCACATGCTGCTTTAATCAGTCCTATAGTATAGCAATATAGCCCAGTTGCCGGATGAACCCTGAGCTCCTTGACGTATTATAACGGTCGGAGGGGGGTGGACCATTTATTTTTTATTTTTTCACTAACATAGGTACCTTTTGATTCAACGAACTGGAAAACCAAGAAACCCAGCGGGTGACTCCTAATATGGACGTGTGCACTAAACCGTACAAATATCCTTCCTGGGCAGAAGCACAACGATTTGTTTTCTCTGGTTTGAACACCATTGGAGTAAACACAACATCCCTCCCATAACAAAGAGGCAGGTGGTGGAGTGCTGCTCACAACTCCCTTCATTAGTCTCGGCCTTGTGTTGTTTTGTTACTTTCTCCAGTAGCTCTGCTCTGTGTGTCTATAAACTACATGTTGGACCTTGGGGGGCTACTTTCTACTCAGACCCAGCCATAGGTCCAGGCTGGTTGGGGCCGCAGTGTCTCCTGCCTGCTTGTCTGCTATGAAAGATCCCCCTCCTCCCCCTCCTCCTCCCCCTCCTCTCCCTCCTCCTCCTCCTCCTCCTCCTCCTCCTCCCCCTCCCCCTCCTCCCCCTCCTCCTCCTCCCCCTCCTCCCCCTCCCCCTCCTCCTCCTCCCCCTCCTCCCCCCTCCCCCTCCTCCTCCTCCTCCTCAGTGGCCGTGCAGCTTTAGTTCTGGCTGTCACTCTGCTGTGGTTTTGCTGCCACACTGGGCCGTGTGTGTGTGTGTGTGTGTGTGTGTGTGTGTGTGTGTGTGTGTGTGTGTGTGTGTGTGTGTGTGCGCGCTTGTGTGTGTGTGTGTGTGTGTGTGTGTGTGTGTGTGTGTGTGCGTGTGTGTGCGCGTGCGTGTGTGTGTGTGTGTGTGAGCGCGCGCGTGTGTGTGTGCGTGCGTGTGTGCGTGTGTGTGTGTGTGTGTTTGTGTGTGTGTGTGTCTTTCTCTGGATGTGTCTGGCTCCATGGCCCTGTGTGCCTGTGCCTTTGCAGCGAGGAGCAGGGCAGAGCTCTGTGTGCCTGTCTTGCCCTCGGGGGCCACCATTGTTCCCGGGTCCTGCACGGCCCAGTGGCCACAGATGTTCCCCGTTTGATACCGCTCCCCACTCCCTCTCCTGGATGTGTGGGTGGCCAAACAGGGCGCCTGTTGCGCCTCCCGCTCGCCTGGTGCTCGCACGCCATTGGCTGCGGTGCCCGTGCACGTGACATGAGCTGTGTTGTCTAATGTTCTAATCCTGTGACTGTGAATAATGGGACAGAAGTACCCCGAAGTGGAGAAGAATCGGTGGTGAGG
The DNA here is from genome assembly GCF_013265735.2 of Oncorhynchus mykiss. Taxonomy (NCBI): domain Eukaryota; kingdom Metazoa; phylum Chordata; class Actinopteri; order Salmoniformes; family Salmonidae; genus Oncorhynchus; species Oncorhynchus mykiss. The sequence goes on from NC_048575.1 coordinate 10,060,989, forward strand.
TGTTTATAAAGGGATCAGGAGAAGAGAAGCGTTGCCTCAGAGCTTCTTTGAGAAACAGACGAGATGAAATGGTCAACATTGGCTTCCAACTGCATCTCAGTGTTGAATTGATTAGAGGATGATGAAAGTGACCTTTCTAGGGAGTTTTTCCTAGCCACCGTGCTTCTTCACCTGCATTGCTTGCTGTTTGGGGTTTTAGGCTGGGTTTCTGTACAGCACTTTGAGATATCAGCTGATGTACGAAGGGCTATATAAAATAAATTTGATTGATTGAATCTGGTTGGTTTATTGCAACAAACAGAGAGTTGAAATGAACGACAGATTCTTATGTTGTTGTCACAAGGAAAGAATTGTATAGAGCTTTGCTTTCACAACAATTGTCTTAAACTCAGCTAGGTTTGTTGCTGCCATTGCCCACCATTACCACAATGAATAATCCTCTCCCATCTTCCACAATTAGGGCTAAAACAAGAATACATGTTCATTGTTCACATGTTCGCATGTTCACATGTTCACATGTGTTATTACATGTGTATTACGATGAGCCATACTGCTAATAACAGGTGATTAATGGAAGATGGAAAGCCAATAGTTCTGGTTTCACCTCCTGTCACAGTCTTGTATTTCACTGGTATTCTCTCTCCAAACCTTCTCAAAATGCTCACCAAGATAGTGTACGGTGCTCTGTGTTGTACATACTGTCTTCCCCCCCCCCCCCCCCCCCTCCCCTCCCGGTTAGGAATATGAGCAAGGCTGGCGATCATAAAGATCTCACATCGACACGTCATGCTGACTGAGAAACCCCTGGTTTATGACTGAGACACGACATAGATGGCTAAGACTGCTAGCTTACTCAATGTGAAGTCGCTCATGTCTTTGAGCATTTCCAATTCTCGTCATTTCAATGAGATTGGATGTTTTTCTGTCAGATTGTCACGTCACTCACACTTCTTCCACTAGTTCAAATGTACGAAACACTATATAGAATTACATTTTTGCGCTACTGCTTTGATTTGTGATATTATGGATTTTACCTGAAGAATGGCAGTTAGTTTATGATTGACAGATCTATACCAAGGACCCAACGCTGCAATTCTGTAAAGGGGAGAAATCTTTTTGTGTTCGCACGCCTGAGAGCTCAATCTGTTCCTCGGAGGGACAGAGTAGTAAGTAGCTCTCTGGCTGCCTGCAGTTTAGAAAAGGACCTCATGGCTGCTACTTCTAATCTAATGAAAGGTTACAGGCCCGGCATAGGAACACGTTATTATGGCCAGTGAACAGGGGCAAAGTGGGTCATTTTGCCTAGCAAGGTTTTACTTTATCTTGACCGTACTGAACCTTAAATCCCCTTCAGCCAGCCTAACCTACCCCATTTACACATTTCCATCATAAATGGACTGGCTGTCTGACTGACTGACTAGCTGGCTGACTGGCCGGCTGGCTGACTGGTTTACTGACTGACTGACAGGCTGACTGACCCACTGACTGACTAGCTGGCTGACTGGCTAGCTGCCTGACTGGCTGGCTGGCTGACTGGCTGACTAGCTGACTGGCTGGCTGACTGGCTGACTGACTGGCTGACGGGCTGACTGACTGGCTGGATGACTGGCTGGCTAGCGGGCCAGGAGAAAAGCTCTTCAGCTTCAGATAGCATGAATGCCTCCCTTTGTCAAGCTGAGCAGAGAGATTCCAATCTGTTTAACTGGGATCCATGTTCTGTATAATAAACTGTCATAAATGTTGGGGGGGTGTTCAGTGCTACATTGGAGGCAGCGCTGGGAAAGCAGCACTGGGAAAGCAGCACTGGGAGAGCAGCACTGGGAAAGCAGCACTGGGAAAGCAGCACTGGGAGAGCAGCACTGGGAAAGCAGCACTGGGAAAGCAGCACTGGGAGAGCAGCACTGAGAAAGCAGCACTGGGAAAGCAGCACTGGGAAAGCAGCACTGGGAGAGCAGCACTGGGAGAGCAGCACTGGGAAAGCAGCACTGGGAAAGCAGCACTGGGAGAGCAGCACTGGGAGAGCAGCACTGGGAGAGCAGCACTGGGAAAGCAGCACTGGGAGAGCAGCACTGGGAGAGCAGCACTGGGAGAGCAGCACTGGGAAAGCAGCACTGGGAAAGCAGCACTGGGAAAGCAGCACTGGGAGAGCAGCACTGGGAAAGGCATTGTGGGATTTGTCAATAGGAGCGTAATGTTCTTTCAGACAGGCACAATGCTGGGTGACTGGGCAACAGGCAGGTAGCTGATTCCCGAGAGAAGGGGATATGGTGATGGGTGAGGACTGGACCTGGACTTTCAGACCACACATGGTTGGAAAAAACACAATCTGATTATGGTAATGGGCATACGTTTACCAGGGACCTTCCTCAGTATTCTTCACTAAGTACCTAGTGGATTGGAAATAATCTCACAGCCATAAATACTGGCATTCACATTTTTCGTGGAGAGCTGCCCAACGCATTGCTTTGTTTAGGTTTACTGTATGGTCGACATGGGCAGAAATATTTCAATTGGCCAATTATGAGATGACGCTTTAATGCATTGCTGTGTTTCCATGCCTACAAATACCAAATACCTCGTCGTGAAAATAAAAATATGATTTGTTTCTAATGATAGTAAGTACAGGGCCACAATTGAATATGTTCTCAACATCTCAACCATGCACGAAGCATTTGGATTATCATGCCTGTCATAGGGGGGGGTATTTCTTCGCTCTATGTTGGTCAATGCACGGCTGAAGCTTCGTAGATTTCAACCGTATATGAACAATCTATTTATGGATGTAATACGCATTCAAAGCATGACTGTGCAACATGTTGAACTTCTAAAAAAATAATCATTCATTAATTGACAAACACACCCTCTGAAAATACCCCAGGACTCATCTGACAACATCAGAATGACCTTGTAGCCTATCTGTAATGGATCTCTTAACATGAAGAAATATATTGATACCAGTATCACGTTCTCTGTCCGCCACCATACTGTATTCTATTCCCGCCTAGATCCGTATACACTGCCCCTGCTCCCCTGTGTTGGTATTATGGTGGCCCGGCCATGCTTGCAAATGAATAGAAGTGGTTGGCGATAAAAAAAAAAACGGCGCCGTGCCCTGGCGTGATGGAGGGACCGAGTGTCAGTGGCTTTATCCTATCAAAAATAAATCATCTCCGACAGCACTCTGGGTGCAGAAAGGCGCACCTCGTCAGGTTTCACGGCAAAGATTGCTTTCACCTGCAGCTCCCGAGGCGTCACAGAACACACAGGCCCCAGCCAGCGAGAGAGACTTTCTCTCTCTACCTGTTTCTAACTACAATGGAATCATATTAGCTCCGTCCATGCATCCCCATACACAGATTACGTGGGACCACCGGACAGAGCAGAAAATCACAATTATAAATGCATGCATTTAGGAGGCCTTTGTTCCTCTGTGTGTACGTGCTTTGCGTGTGTGTGAAAGGGACAGCGAGAGAGACTGGCTGCATTTTGTTCATCTTCCAAGTGTGACATTTTTTTTCTTCAAAAAGGCAAATCTGTATTTACTGCTAGACAGATATCTCTGACTTGACAGGTATAGAGTCATTATCTGCTTGTCATGTGTGGCCCAGGGCCCCCGTGGAGCTCCAAACCCTAGGTTGTATCAGAGAGAGACTATTAGCTTACCTGCCATTCTCAACCAAAAGGCGCTAAGAGGACAAATCACGGTGTCATATTTATGAATGTGTCAGCAGGCCCTGAAACGTAGCGTGTTAAGGAATGGGACTGACAAGCTGCATTCTGGGTTTTTACAGTGAAGAGAAATGATATCCTCGTCACTGCAGGTCAAACCAGAAGCCTGGTGCAGGGAAAGGGTTGTGAATCACCCGGGCATTATGGGAAACTCCAATTAGACAGGAAACTTGAACTAATGCGTATCCAGTGTTTCTAAATTAACTTTCTCTGGGTTGAGTGGAGTTAAGGGTGGAGGAGCTGTGTTGGCGTACATGTGGAGTGTGTGTGTGTGTGTGTGTGTGTGCGTGTGTGTGGGGGAGGGGGACTGGGGGGAGGGTAGGTGGGCTGGCTGTCAGCTGTGTGTGTGTGTGTGTGTGTGTGTGTGTGTGTGTGTGTGTGTGTGTGTGTGTGTGTGTGTGTGTGTGTGTGTGTGTGTGTGTGTGTGTGTGTGTGTGTGTGTGTGTGTGTGTGTCTGTGTGTGTGTGTTGAGATCCTCCTGGTGTCCCCCCTATAGTTTCCTCTTTGACTGTATTGTCAGTAAATGGGGATAACCAGTTAACTGGTAAGTTGCAGTTGAAGACCCCAACATTGGCCTGCCTCATAAAGGAGTTGACAAAGGAGTCACAACTTAACGTTTCACTCCATATTCCCACCACAGGTCCCAGTTCAGTGTAAGGGTTAAAAGTGATGCGACACGAGGGTGTCTCTTTCTATGTGCTACTTGAAACAGGCCCAATACGGAAAGCAACCAAAGCAACTCTGTCAGTGTGGTCTGTTTCTCTCAGCCATGTAACACCTGGGAGGGACATTTAGTAACATAACTAATGGCATCGCAACCCCCCAGCGCCACCCAGTCATGTTGGTTTTGTCCTACTTATTGAACTTTGACCCTTGGCACAGCCTATACCTGTGCCAAGGGTCAGGTATAGGCTTCACACCACAAGGGAGGGGTCAGGTGGCCACGGCAGACAGAGGAGAATCTGTCTCTGTCAAATTGACGTGCCAGGCCCCCTTTGTCTGTATTGCTCCTGTACTGGCAGCTAGGGCCAGAGTGTTGAGGGGAGAGGAGAGAAGGGAGAGGGGAGTGGGGAGAGGGGTGAGGGGAGAGGAGGGAGGGGAGAGGGGAGAGGAGGTAGGGGAGAGTAGGGTGGGGAGAGGGGAGAGGGGAGAGGAGGGAGGGGAGAGGAGGAAGGGGAGAGGAGAGAGGAGAGAGGGGCGAGGAGGGTGGGGAGAGGGGAGAGGGGAGAGGAGGGAGGGGAGAGGGGAGAGGGGGTTGGGGAGAGGAGAGGAGGGAGGGGAGAGGGGAGAGGGGAGAGGAGAGAGGAGAGAGGAGAGAGGGGAGAGGGGAGAGGGGAGAGGAGGGAGGGGAGAGGGGAGAGGAGGTAGGGGAGAGGAGGGAGGGCAGAGGGGAGAGGAGAGAGGGGAGAGGGGAGAGGAGGTAGGGGAGAGGAGAGAGGGGAGAGGGGAGAGGAGGTAGGGGAGAGGAGAGAGGGGAGAGGGGAGAGGAGAGAGGGGAGAGGGGAGAGGAGGGAGGGGAGAGGGGAGAGGGGAGAGGAGAGAGGAGAGAGGAGAGAGGAGAGAGGGGAGAGGAGGGTGGGGAGAGGGGAGAGGAGGGAGGGGAGAGGGGAGATGAGGTAGGGGAGAGGAGGGAGGGGAGAGGGGAGAGATGCATGCGTTCTGTGGAGGCATGGATGCTTGATCCTAAAAGCCATAAATATGTTATGACTGTTCGAGGTGACTCTGCTTGACACTTGGAGATGAGATCTGATCTGTGGTTTAAATGTTAATAACAACGTCAGACGCTGTTCTATGACTTTGACAACTTCGGAGTAAAGTTATGACATGAAATATGAAGGACAACTTGCTGATATTTGCATATAACAAGAGAGCAACGAAAATACTTTATTGCTGTGATTTTCTCCCAAGGAATCAAGCTGGCACTAGCTGCAAGTGAAACCACAGAATGTTTTACAGCTGGCTAGCTAGGGCGGTACGGTATCAATCTTTTTTACATCAATATTTTGCTAGTTTGCCTCATGATGCCATCCTGAAGCCAAAAGCATTAGAGGTTGGATATAGCTGTTTTCAAACTAGTTTAGTGTGAATAATAATGACTGATAACGACTAGTTGTATGTATATTACTTGTTATTCCAGTTGGATTAGTAGTGGCATTACTTACTAGCAACGTTAGCATTAGCATCAGTGGTCTCCATGATTGGTACTGTACATAAGCAGCCCAGGTGAGCAGCCCAGGTGAGCATCACTCCCCCTCCCCTCAGCCCTCTCAACCTCCCATCCCCTCCCCCTATCAGGGTCTGCCCACTGTCTCTATCCGGGTCAACCATGGCCGCCTGGCTGAAACCAGCGCCGGTGCCCTCCTCTCTTCCTCAGTGTCCTGTCTGCACACACACAATAGGGGTCGTGGGAGATGGACAGGTGTCCTGCTCCATGGCCTCTCCAGGCGTAACACAGAACTGCAGGCAGCTGGTCAGGCACCCCACCCCGGGTCCCCCAAGCTCAGCTGCAGCCAGACAAGACCAGCCAACTAAGGGAGAGGGAGAGGGAGAGAGGGGGAGAGAAGGGGGGGGGGCGAGAGAGGGGGGGGGACGAGAGAGATGGCGATAGTGAAGAAAGGAGGGCTGATGGAAGGAGGAGAGAGAGAGAGATTATATGTGGAGACTAAGGGCTATCAGAGGGACAGGGACAGTGGTCTGGAGCTGAGGGTTGACAGGGACAGTGGTCTGGAGCTGAGTGTGACAGGGACAGTTGGTCTGGAGCTGAGGGTTGACAGGGACAGTTGGTCTGGAGCTGATTGTTGACAGGGACAGTTGGTCTGGAGCTGAGGGTTGACAGGGACAGTTGTCTGGATCTGAGTGTGACAGGGACAGTTGGTCTGGAGCTGAGGGTTGACAGGGACAGTTGGTCTGGAGCTGATTGTTGACAGGGACAGTTGGTCTGGAGCTGAGGGTTGACAGGGACAGTTGGTCTGGAGCTGAGTGTTGACAGGGACAGTTGGTCTGGAGCTAAGGGTTGACAGGCACAGTTGGTCTGGGCAGTGACAGTCAGGCTGATGTTGATACAGCCTCCCTCCTGCTCACATGTCTGTAGGCTGCTGCTCTCAGCTAATTATTGAAATCTCAGTATTTCACCATGGTAAACTTGATCATGTTGGTTACTATCAGGAACAGTCAAACTAAATCCTGATTAAACTGAGCTTAAGTTGGGCTTTTGTTTGAATCAAACTGGTTTAAGGTCACCATTTGAACTATCTTCATTTCTTAGAATTAGTAGATATGATTATGAACGGGATATTTGACACGCTTCGTTGCTGAACATAAACATCTCCCTGACGGAGGGGGTTTGCCTCCTGGTATAGGGGATTAGCACACACGTCAATGACTAACTGTGGAAGCACTGATCATCAAGGTTGGACCTACAGGGCTGTGTAATTCATAAAAACAAATGTCATTATTAAAATCATGTCTGTCTGTCTGTCTTCCCATCTGCCCTTCAGTCTGTCTCTCTGTGTCTCTGTCTCGTTGTTGTTCAGTATATAGAGGGTGTGGTTAGGCTCTACCTTATGTTGTCAGATCTGAATATATGAGTGCTGTGCATTTCTAATGGGCTACAACACTGTCATTTATTATGGTTAAAATGTATCCACGGTATCAATCACAGCCCATATGCATGAAGTCCGTCCGCATGTTGGAAACTTTGTATCAGTGCCTGGTCCCAGTAGACCTGAGCAGTAGTAGCAGTGCAGCTACCATGCAGAGAGCAGGGAGACAAGCCTGCCACTCTGACAACGTGTCATTTTGTAGAAGCACAGCTCATGTAACAGATGCAGATTTTCCCAGGCAGGCGCAGCACTCCCGCGTTCGTCAACGGGGACAGCCGCTCAACTGCGCCGGAACGGAATAAATCACGGAGAAACTTGCTTGCTTGGCGCCTGATCGACTTGATGCCCTTATTTTAAAATGAGGGGGAACAGAAAGGCTGCTTCAGCTGAGAAATGGTTAGAGCAGAGCAGGTTGTTCAGGAAATGGTTAGAGTAGATCAGGCTGTTCAGGGCGGCCATCTAATTTTGAACCAAAGCCTTGGTGGGTTCCTGCTGTAAGAATCTGGACGAGGCACACTTATGCTAGGAGAATTTAAAATGGGTTGCAGGCTGCTCTTTCTCTGCTAGAGGACGGCTAGATGGGGAATAAGGAGACTGGATTGGCTAACTAAAAGGGTGTGCTTGCCTGAGTGTGATTATGTGAGTGTTCAGGGGCCGGCTGGCACCTGTTAACGCTGCCAAGTAATGTAACGTAAAGTAATGTAATGTAATGTAATGTAAAGTCATGTTATGTAATGTAAAGTAATGCAATGGAATGTAATGTAAAGTAATGGAATGGAATGTAAAGTCATGTAATGTAATGTAAAGTAATGCAATGGAATGCAATGTAATGTAATGTAATGTAATGTAATGTAAAGTAATGTAAAGTAATGCAAAGTAATGTTATGTAAAGTAATGTAATGTAATGTACTGTAATGTAAAGTAAAGTAATGTAATGTAATGTAATGTAAAGTAATGTAATGGATTGGAATGGAATGTAAAGTAATGTAATGTAATGTAAAGTAAAGTAATGTAATGTAAAGTAAAGTAATGTAATGTAAAGTAATGTAATGTAAAGTAATGTAATGTGATGTAAAGTAAAGTAATGTAATGTAAAGTAATGTAATGTAAAGTAATGTAATGTAAAGTAATGTAATGTAAAGTAAAGTAATGCAATGTAATGTAAAGTAAAGTAATGTAATGTAATGTAAAGTAATGTAATGTAAAGTAATGTAATGTAATGTAATGTAAAGTAATGTAATGTAAAGTAATGTAATGTAATGTAAAGTAAAGTAATGTAATGTAAAGTAATGTAATGTAATGTAAAGTAAAGTAATGTAATGTAAAGTAATGTAATGTGATGTAAAGTAATGTAATGTAAAGTAATGTAATGTAATGTAAAGTAATGTAATGTAAAGTAATGTAATGTAAAGTAATGTAAAGAAATGTAATGTAAAGTAATGTAATGTAAAGTAATGTAATGTAAAGTAATGTAATGTAAAGTAATGTAATGTAATGTAATGTAATGTAAAGTAATGTGATGTAAAGTAATGTAATGTAAAGTAATGTAATGTAATGTCATGTAAAGTAATGTAAAGTAATGTAATGTAAAGTAATGTAATGTAAAGTAATGTAATGTAAAGTAATGTAATGTAATGTAATGTAATGTAATGTAATGTAATGTGCTCCCGTTGAAATTTTTATGACCTGCAACTGCAAAAAAAAGCAACGCAATCATACTGTAATTACTGTGCTAATTAACACCTTGTCCTTTTCTGGAGCTAACAGATTCACAGTGTGTTTGCCGCGTTCACGTCTCATTAGCATTTAGCCTTTGATTGAATAATGTGTCTCTAGTTTGTTTGTGAACAGGGTTTTTTTTTTGAGGGCTTTTCTGGTCAAACTGTATTTATCAGAAGGAAACCGTTTTCCTGACAGCGATGACTGTCATTCAACACATCACAAAACATGTATTACTGTGGAGTCTTTAATAAAGGTGCCAGAGATGTATTACTTTTAGACATTACAATACACTACTGTACCAGATCTGAATCAAGTCTACCGTGTTGTAGGTAATGTGTCCACAACAAATCATTTCCAACCCCTCTGTACCCTTCTAAAAATAACATCACTTGCGGAAATAAGAACATTTGTTACTGTACACTGTATGCATACAATAACTGGAGATTTTGAATAATTCTGTTTTGACTGGCATATGTGACAATTGATCAATGACCCAGGAAAACAATTGATTCTAGTATTTTAACACCCTGGTGGCTTTGTCATAAAAATGCATGCTTAGCAGACACACACACACACACACACATCCATACACACTTTTTCTCTCTCTCTAGCACACACACACAGGGAGGGGAGGGTGCACCACAGCTTTGGTTAAAGTGATGGGCAAGTGGAAGAGGTCACTGATGACTATCGATCAATGAGGCTGGGCGGCCAGCCAGCCTGGCAGATCGGTTTGTCACTCAGTGGAAGGGGATAGATTTGTGTGTCACTGTCTGTCTCACTGCTGTACAGCCTCCTGGGATGGGTAGGGGGGCATAGGCTGTACCCCTCACGGGGTTGTTCATTACAACCTGTCCAGGAAACCGATAAGGAACCTCAGACTGAGAAATATGAACGTTCCTTTTGGACAGCTAATTATAGCCGGTGTCTGAGTTTTCCCTCTCTGTTAAAGATATAAAAGTTGGATTTGAACGTGTCAAGTGAACGGCGCGGTGAACCCTTAATCAATACTCCATCTTCATCTATCAGAAGGTGATATTTGATATTTACCTCGGCTGGGTTTGGACAAATGTATGTGACGGGTATTTTGCTTTGTGTTGTACTTGATGAGAAGTTATGCTAACTCAAAGGTAGCCTGCTTCTGTCTCTCTATTGGATCATTTTACTTTTTCGATCAGATAGCATATATAGAGTCCAGTCTCTCAAACTGGTGCAAAGCATTGTTTTTATTCCGTTCTTACATTTTTGTAATTATTGTTTTTTTTTTTCATACTGGTCCCCCGTGGGAATCAAACCCACAACGCTGGCGTTGCACGTGCCACGCTCCACCAACTGAGCCACACGGGACTTACCAAAGCAGCATCCTAAGCTTCCGGGTGTGCATACTTCAATACAGAGACACATGGTGACAGCTTAGATAGTCACAAGAAGTTACGGAGGCCTACAACATCACTACGCCACGCTGCATTCATCCAGACCCCATAACTCTCTCATGACTTTCTCTGTTAGCAAGCCTTGTCAGCTCACCCTTTATATTTACAGTTGGCCACTCTTCAGTCAATAGCGACTGGCGACCACGTCTTTGGTGGTATTCGAGGGGATTTTGGGATAATTTAATGTGCCAGGGCGCCTGGGATATAATTTGATTTGGTCTGATACAGTTTTAAACAGAGCGATGACACCACTTCCTTTCCAAAACACATACTTGGGCCCCTGTGTCATCGTCACATTTCAGCCTCCGAAACAGATGACTTATTGTGGATGGAGAATGGTTGTGAATGGAGAGAGGAGATATACAGTGAGTGGGTCAATGAGGAGTTTGGGATAACGTACTCGGAGAGATTGTATTGAGTGTTAGCTGTCAAGAGACTCCTGGTTTGCTTTGAAACATGACTCTTTTGAATGGTCCTTCAGTGCCTCTAATTTGTCATCATTACCTAAAAGGATGAATATGTGTTGCGCTTAAAGCTTCCTCTACGAACTAGGAATGGAGCTTCCCGACTCGGGTTACAAGAAACAAACGCATCTATGTAACCTCAGTCCATTAGACCTCCAATACATAACCAAAGAGGGAGATGGAGTTACGCAGTTTCATAACTGGCAGTGATAGAAAGAGAGAGAGAGAGAGAGAGAGAGAGAGAGAGAGAGAGATGGCCTGCAAGCCAAGCGCACTTGAATGTTTACTACATGAGGGCGACAGTCATTGGATCTGATTCCAATATGCAAGAACCAGTCTGTGGCACGAAGCCCCCTGAGGGAGTACCATCTTTTTGGGGTGAAGCGTTTCCAGACACAGTGGGAAACCGTGTGAACGTGTCTCCTGGAGCCCATTCTCAAGACAGGGGGGAAGCATCCTCTTTGATTAGATTAAATGCTTGGCTGTGATGAGAGAGGAATGAAATCACATCTCACATCTCTGAGTTTTTTACATGTCTGTGTTTTTCTCACATCTGTGTTATTTACATATCTGTGTTTTTCACATTGTAATTTTTACATGTCTGTGTTTTTTACATTGTGTTTTTTACATGTCTGTGTTTTTCACATTGTGTTTTTTAAATGTCTGTGTTTTTCACATTGTGTTTTTCACATTGTGTTTTTCACATTGTAATGTTTACATGTCTGTGTTTTTTACATTGTGTTTTTTACATGTCTGTGTTTTTCACATTGTGTTTTTTACATTGTGTTTTTTACATGTCTGTGTTTTTCACATTGTGTTTTTTACATTGTGTTTTTTACATCTGTGTTATTTACATGTCCGTGGTTTTTACATTGTGTTTTTTACATCTGTGTTTTTCACATTGTGTTTTTTACATGTCTGTGTTTTTCACATCTGTGTTTTTTTACATCTATGTTTTTTACATGTCTGTGTTTTTTACATGTCTGTGTTTTTGACATTGTGTTTTTGACATTGTGTTTTTGACATTGTGCTTGTAACATGTCTGTGTTTTTTACATCTGTGTTTTTCACATTGTGTTTTTACATGTCTGTGTTTTTCACATCGTGTTTTTTACGTTGTGTTTTTTACATTGTGTTTTTTACATGTCTGTGTTTTTCACATCGTGTTTTTTAAATCTGTGTTTTTCACATTGTGTTTTTTACATTGTGTTTGTAACATGTCTGTGTTTTTCACATTGTGTTTTTTACATTGTGTTTGTAACATGTCTGTGTTTTTCACATTGTGTTTTTTACATTGTGTTTTTTACATGTCTGTGTTTGTATCATGTCTGTGTTTGTAACATGTCTGTGTTTTTTACATTGTGTATTTTACATGTCTGTGTTTTTTACATTGTATTTTTCACATTGTGTTTTTTACATCTGTGTTTTTCACATCTGTGTTTTTCACATCTGTGTTTTTTACATCTGTGTTTTTCACATCTGTGTTTTTTTACATCTATGTTTTTTACATGTCTGTGTTTGTAACATGTCTGTGTTTTTTACATGTCTGTGTTTTTTACATGTCTGTGTTTTTTACATGTCTGTGATTTTTACATGTCTGTGTTTTTTACATGTCTGTGTTTTTGACATGTCTGTGTTTTTGACATCTGTGTTTTTTACATGTCTGTGTTTTTGACATGTCTGTGTTTTTGACATTGTGTTTTTTACATGTCTGTGTTTTTCATATCGTGTTTTTTACATTGTGTTTTTCACATTGTGTTTTTTACATTGTGTTTTTTACATGTCTGTGTTTTTCACATCGTGTCTTTTACATTGTGTTTTTAAATGTCTGTGTTTTTCACATCGTGTTTTTTACATTGTGTTTTTTACATGTCTGTGTTTTTCACATTGTGTTTTTTTACATTGTGTTTTTGACATTGTGTTTGTAACATGTCTGTGTTTTTTACATCTGTGTTTTTTACATTGTGTTTTTTACATGTCTGTGTTTTTATGCATCATTATTGAATCCCCCCAGCTGGTCATGATTTCACCAGGGACTCGTTTTGTATTTTAATTTGGAGCAAATTTGAACTAGAAATTCTTCTTCTTTTTTATCTCATTCTCACAAGAGACACGGCTGTCCGTTACTGAGTTTACTACATTCTGTGTGTACTAACATCACCAGACTAACACGTCCTTAGGAACTCATGTCTGTTCAAATACAGATGCTTCAACGCTTAAAAAGGAATGGATTCACATCATAAATGTTCCATTTCTGAATACATTGTTGTGTGTATGCAATGTGTAGCTAATAGATAGACATTTACTATCTACAGGTACTCTAACTCAAAGCCTGGGTTTGGGCGTTAAGGATACGTACAATGCCTTCAGAAAGTATTCACACCTTTTTCCACATGTTGTTGTGTTACAGCCTAAATTTAAAATGGATTACATTTAAATTTGTTGGTCACTGGCCTATACACAATACCCTATAATGTCAAAGTGAAATTGGGTTTTTAGATTTTTTTTAAAACAAATTAATTACAAATGAAAAGCTGAATGTCTTGAGTCAATAAGTATTCAACCCCTTTGTTATGGCAAGCCCAAATACATAAGTGGCATGGACTCAGTCTGTGTGCCACAATAGTGTTTAACATGATTTTTGAATTACTACCTAATCTCTGTACCCCATGAATACCTTTATCTGAAAGGTCTCTCAGTCAAGCAATGCATTTCAAACACAGATTCAGCCACAAAGACCAGGGAGATTTTCCGATGACATACAAAGAAGGGCACATACTGGTTGATGAGTTCAAATTTTTTAAAAAACAGACACTGAATATCCCTTTGAGCATGGTGAAGTTATTAATTAGGCTTTGGATGGTGTATCAATGCACCCAGTCACTACAAAGATACAGGTGTCCTTCCTAACTCAGTTGCCAGAGAGGAAGGAAACCGATCAGGGATTTCACCATGAGGCCAGAGGTGACTTTAAAACAGTTATAGAGTTTAATGGCTGTGATAGGAGAAAACTGAGGGTGGAGCAACAATATTGTAGTTTCTGCAGAATACTAACCTAATTGACAGTCAAAGAAGGAATCCTGTACAGGGTAACATTTTTCCAAACATGCCTCCGATTAGCAAACAAGGCACTAATGTAATACTGCAAAAAATATGTCAAATCAATTCACTTTTTGTTATGGGTACGCTTGCAATTGTCATGGACTGGGGAGTTTTACAGGGTTGAAATCTAAATTTAAATCTGCTTGAAAGTGGCTGTCAAGCAGTGATCAACATCAACATGACAAGAATGTGCAAATATATTACATTCCATGTGTGCAAAGCTCTTAGAAACATACTCAGAAAGACTCACAGCTGTAATCACTGCCAAAGGTGATTCTAACACGTATTGACTCTAACATGTATTATAAATTAGATATTTCTGTAAATCCTTTTTTTTAAATAAATTTGCAAAACATTTCTTAAAACATGTTTTCACTTTGTCATTATGGAGTGTTTTGTGTAGGTGGTTGAGAAAAATATCTATTTAATCCATTTTTTTTAATCCAGTCAAGTGGTAGAAATACTTTGTGAAGGTACTGTATCCCTAGACAAAAGTGTATTATAGTCTCTTTAGATTAGCATTTTAATGATACAGTTGAAGTCGGAAGTTTACATAGACCTTAGCCAACTACATTTAAACTCAGTTTTCACAATTCCTGACATTTAATCCTAGTAAAAAATTCCCCGTCTTAGGTCAGTTAGGATCACCACTTTATTTTAAGAAAGGGAAATGTCAGAATAATAGTTGAGAGAATGATTTATTTCAGCTTTTATTTCTTTCATCACATTCCCAGTGGGTCAGAAGTTTGGTTGCATTGCCTTTAAATTGTTTAACTTGGGTCAAATGTTTTGGGTAGCCTTCCACAAGCTTCTTACAATAAGTTGGGTGAATTTTGGCCCATTCCTCCTGACAGAGCTGGTGTAACTGAGTCAGGTTTGTCGGCCTCCTTCCTCGCACACGCTTCCTGGCACACAATTTTTCAGTTCTGCCCACACATTTTCTGTAGGATTGAGGTCAGGGCTTTGTGATGGCCACTCCAATACCTTGACTTTGTTGTCCTTAAGCCATTTTGCCACAACTTTGGAAGTATGCTTGGGGTCATTGTCCATTTGGAAGACCCATTTGCGACAAAGCTTTAACTTCCTGACTGATGTCTTGAGATGTTGCCTCAATATTTCCACATAATAGTCCTTCTCATGATGCCATCTATTTTGTGAAGTGCACCAGTTCCTCCTGCAACAAAGCACCCACACAACATGACGCTGCCACCCCCGTGCAACAAGGTTGGGATGGTGTTCTTCGGCTTGCAAGCCTCCCCTTATTTCTCCAAGCATAACGATGGTCATTATGGCCAAAAAGTTCTAATTTTGTTTCATCAGACCAGATTACATTTCTCCAAAAAGTAAGATCTTTGTCCCCATGTGAAAATGCAAACCATAGTCTGGCAATTGTATGGCGGTTTTGAAGCAGTGGCTTCTTCCTTGCTGAGCGGCCTTTCAGGTTGTGTCGATATAGGACTTGTTTTACTGTGGATATAGATACTTTTGTACCTGTTTCCTCAAGGATATTCCCAAGGTCCTTTGCTGTTGTTCTGGGATTGATTTGCACTTTTCGCACCAAAGTATGTTCATCTCCAGGAGAGAGAATGCGTCTCCTCCCTGAGCGCTATGATGGCTGCGTGTTCCTATGGTGTTTATACTTGCGTACTATTGTTTGTACAGATGAAAGTGATACCTTCAGGCGTTTGGAAATTGCTCCCAAGGATGAACCAAACTTGTGGAGGTCTACAATTTTGTTTCTGAGATCTTGGCTGATTTCTTTTGATTTTCCCATGATGTCAAGCAAAGAGGCGCTGAGTTTGAAGGTAGGCCTTGAAATACATCCACAGGTACACCTCCAATTGACTGAAATTAGGTCAATTAGCCTATCAGAAGCTTCTAAAGCCATGACATCATCTTCTGGAATTTTCCAAGTTGTTTGTATCGCAGTCAACTTAGTGTATGTAAACTTCTGACCCACTGGAATTGTCTGTAAACAATTGTTGGAAAAATGACTTGTGTCATGCACAAAGTAGATGTCCTAACCGACTTGCCAAAACTATAGTTTGTTAACAAGAAATTTGTGGAGTGGATGAAAAAAGAGTTTTAATGACTCCAACCTAAGTAAACACTCCAACCTATATAAACTTCTGACTTCAACTATATAAATTGAATCTAATAGATGTATATGTTCCTCATGCACTTCCACTTGTAACTTCCCCTCTATTTCTGATGCACGGTCTCTTAGGTGTCATATTATTATTAGTTAATAAAGTCAAATCACAGTTTTCCTTTACTTTTTACTTTTCCTTCCATTTTCCAGGCAACTAATGCTGCATCAGCGATAATCAAAGCTTCATGAATTTTGATTATTTTTTTTTTATAGATTTTGCCCAGAGACAAATTTATCCTGTGAGGGGATAGAAACACTGTCAGAGGAGGAACTTTGTATGCACACACACCTCTAAAAATGTTCAAAATTGACACATACACACACACACACACCGATATCCACAAGTCCTCCCTTGACATATTTGTCTATCAGAAAACTAAGTTATCAATCACTTCTCTTTATGTCAATGCAAAACTTACACTGGGAGAATAAAACATTATGAAGACCTTCCTAAAATTGAGTTGCACCCTATTTTGCCCTCAGAACATCCTCAATTTGTCTGGTCATGGACTCTACAAGGTGTCGAAAACGTTCCACAGGGATGCTGGCCCGTGTTCACCATCCTTTCCATTCTTGATACGCACAATAAACTGTTGAGTGAGAAAAACCATGCAGCATTGCAGTTCTTGACACACTCAAACCGGTGCACCAGTCATCTACTACCATACCCCATTCCAAGGCACTTAAATATTTTGTCTTTCCCATTCACCCTCTGAATGGCACACATACCCAATCCATGTCTCAGTTGTCTCAAGGCTTAAAAATCCTTCTTTAACCATGTCTCCTCCCCCTTCATCTACACTGATTGAAGTGGATTTAACAAGTGATCATAAGGGATCATAGCTTTCACCTGGATTTACCTGGTCAGTCTATGTCATGGAAAGAGCAGGTGTTCCTAATGTTTGTACACTCAGTGAATATAACCTACAGTGTAGTTCACAATCTATTACCCTCCAGTGATTGGTTTAAATGGCTCCTTTAGCTCCTCCCCTCTAAATCATCTCTGTTCAGTGTGAGAAAAAAATGGAGGCGAGTAAGAATGGGTCAGGCTTAGATGCACATCACTCGTTTTCTCTCTCTCTCTTGGAGGCTGGATAATTAGGGGTCCATAATCTTTTGCTGAGGGAGCACCTTGTCCTCTCCCCTGTTTATAACATCATCAAAGTTGTGCCTCTGGGGGCCCCAAGCTTCGTTAATAATTTAGGTCTGCGTTGCCTGGTTTTAACAGGAAGCCCTTACTTATAGAGTTTGTAAACCATGTGGTGATTTACGAGAACACCTTGCGTGCATCATGCTCATTAAATAAAACTCTGAGGTAAACAGGACTGTCTTCTTTATTATTTATTTTCTCCTTCTGTCTCTCTCTTGCTCTCTCTGTCTCTCTGTCTCTCTCTCTCTCTCTCTCTCGCTCTCTCTGTCTCGCTCCCCTTCTCTCTCTACCTGTCTTACTCCTTCTCTCTCACTTTCGCTCTCTCTGTCTCTCTCCCCTTCTCGCTCTCTATCTGTCTTACTCCTTCTCTCGCTCTCTCTGTCTCTCTCCCCTTCTCTCTCTCTATCTGTCTTACTCCTTCTCTCTCTCTTTCGCTGGGGAGAGTTATTGTGTGAGGTGACGGCACAGAGAGCTAGACCTGTCTTTCTGCCTGTCTGCCTGTTTGCCTGCCTGTCTGCCTGCCTGTATGTTGGTCTGTTTGCCTGTCTGTCGGCCTGTCTGTCTGTCTGTCTGTCTGTTGGTCTTTTGGTCTGCCTGTCTGCCTGTTTGCCTGCCTATCTGCCTGCCTGTATGTTGGTCTGTCTGTCTGTCTGTCTGCCTGTCTGTTGGTCTTTTGGTCTGCCTGTCGCTAGCTGCTTCCAGATGGGCAGAGGGTAAGTGCTTCATGCTCAGATGGAAGTCAAAGCACCGCTGCCCTGACCTTCAACACGCCACTTTACGGCCCAATTTAGCTATTGGAATTGATTGTAATATGCCTTGGCTTCTTGGCTGGTCATGCTGGGTAGAAGCAGGGAGCTGGAGGAATTGAATAATTTCTACACCTAGAGAATTTGTTGGCTTAGAGGAAGTTGAACACTGTGTGTGGGATTGGTGTGTGTAGAGAAGGGCGGGGGGGTAGTGTAGTGTGGTGGAGAAGGGCGGGGGGGTAGTGTAGTGTGGTGGAAAAGGGCAGGGTGGTAGTGTAGTGGGCAAGGACGTAGGTAGTGTAGTGTGGTGGGGAAGGGAAGGGAAGGGCTGGGGGTAGTGTGATGTGGTGGGGAAGGGCGCGGTGGTAGAGTGTGTGTTTGCGTGTGTTGAGTCACGTCCGCTTGTGTGTGTGTGTGTGTGTGTGTGAAAGAAACAAAGTATTTGAAACTTTGCGTGGATGGGTGGACTGCCGCATAGTCATTAAATCAAATCAAATTTTATTGGTCACACACATGAACTCAGGAAAAAAATAAACATCCTCTCACTGTCAACTGCATTTATTTTCAGCAAACTTAACATGTGTAAATATTTGTATGAACATAAGATTCAACAACTGAGACATAAACTGAACAAATTCCACAGCCATGTGACGAACAGAAATTGAATAATGTGTCCCTGAACAATGGGGGGGTCAAAATCAAAGCAACAGTCAGTATCTGGTGTGGCCACCAGCTGCATTATGTACTGCAGTGCATCTCCTCCTCATGGACTGCACCAGATTTGCCAGTTCTTGCTGTGAGATGTTACCCCACCCTTCCACCAAGGCACCTGTAAGTTCCCAGACATTTCTGGGAGGAATGGCCCCAGCCCTCACCCTCCAATCCAACAGGCCCCAGACGTGCTCAATGGGATTGAGATCCGGGCTCTTCGATTGAGATCCGGGCAGAACACTGACATTCCTGTCTTGCAGGAAATCATGCACAAAACAAGCAGTATGGCTGGTGGCATTGTCATGCCGGAGGGTCATGTCAGGATGAGCCTACAGGAAGAGTACCACATGAGGGAGGAGGATGTCTTCCCTGTAACGCACAGCGTTGAGATTGCCTGCAATGACAACAAGCTCAGTCCGATGATTCTCTGACACACTGCCCCAGACCATAACGGACCTTCCACATCGAAATCGATCCCGCTCCAGAGTACATGCCTTGGTGTAACGCTCATTCCTTCGCGATAAATGCAAATCCGACCATCACCCCTGGTGAGACAAAAACTTAACTCACCAGTGAAGAGCACTTTCTGCCAGTCTTGCTTCGTCCAGCGACGGTGGGTTTGTGCCCATAGGTGACGTTGTTGTCGGTGATGTCTGGTGAGGACCTGCCTTACAACAGGCCAACAAGTCCTAAGTCCAGCCTCTCTCAGCCTATTGCGGACAGTCTGAGCACTGATGGAGGGATTGTGCGTTCCTGGTGTAACTCGGGCAGTTGATGTTGCCATCCTGTACCTGTCCTACAGGTGTGATGTTCAGATGTACTGATCCTGTGCAGGTGTTGTTACACGTGATCTGCCACTGCGAGGACGATCGGCTGTCCATCCTGTCTCTCTGTAGCGCTGTCTTAGGCGCCTCAGAGTACGGACATTGCAATTTATTGCCCTGGCCACATCTGCAGTCCTCATGCCTCCTTGCAACATGCCTTAGACACATTCACCCAGATGAGCAGGGACCCTGGGCATATTTCTTTTGGTGTATTTCAGAGTCAGTAGAAAGGCCTCTTTAGTGTCATACATTTTCATAACTGTGACCTTAATTGCCTACCGTCTGTAAGCTGTTAGTGTCTTAACGACCGTTCCACAGGTGCATGTTCATTAATTGTTTATTGTTCATTTAAAAAGCATGGAAAACAGTGTTTAAACCCTATACAATGAAGATCTGTGAAGTTATTTAGACTTTAACTAATTATCTTTGAAAGACAGGGTCCTGAAAAAGGGACGTTTCTTTTTTGTTTATTTAGCAGATGTTATTGCAGGTGTAGCGAAACACTTGTGTTCCTAGCTCCAACACTGCACTAGTATCTAACAATTCACAACAATACACACAAATCTAAAAGTAAAATAATGGAATTAAGAAATATATAAATGTTAGATTGAATGATGTCAGAGTGGCATTGACTAAAATACAATAGAATATAATACAGTGTATACATAAAAGATGAGTAAAGCAGTATTTAAACATTATTAAAGTGACTAGTGTTTCACTATTAAAGTGGCCAGTGATTCCAAGTCTATGAATATAGGGCAGCAGCCTCTAATGTGCAGGGTTCCGTAACCGGGGGGAAGCTGAGCTAGTGATGGCTATTTAACACTCTGATGGCCTTGAGATAGAAGCTGTTTTTCAGTCTCTGGGTCCCAGGTTGATGCACCTGTACTGATTTCGTCTTCTGGATGATAGCGGGTGATCAGGCCGTGGCTCGGGTAGTTGATGGCTACGCAGTCATGGGTGTACAGGGAGTACAGGAGGGGGCTGATCACACACCCTTGTGGGGCCCCTGTGATGAAGATCAGCGAAGTGGGGTGACCCACCACCTAGGGGTGGCCCGCCAGGAAGTCCAGGACCCAGTTGCACAGGGCGGGGTTCAGACCCAGGACCCCGAGCTTAATGATGAGCTTGGAGGGTACCATGGTGTTGAATGCTGAGCTATAGTCAAGGAAGAGAGTTCCTACAAAGGTACTCCTATTGTCCAGATGGGATAGGGCAGTGTGCAGTGCGATGGTGATTGCATCGTCTTTGGATCTATTGGGGAGGTAAGCAAATTGAAGTGGGTCTAGGGTGACAGGTAAGATAGAGGTGAAATTATCCTTAACCTCTCAAAGGACATCATGATGACAGAAGTGAGTGCTACGGACGATAGTAATTTAATTCAGTTACCTTTTTATGGGTACAGGAACAATGGTGGACATCGTGAAGTAAGTGGGGACAGCAGACTGGGATAGGGAGAGATTGAATATGTCAGGACAGGTCAGTATGTTGTCTACCCATAGTCATTAGGGAATGCGGAGGACAGAGGACAGGTCAGTATGTTGTTCACCCTTCACCATTAGGGAAGACAGAGGACGGAGGACAGGTCAGAATGTTGTCCACCCATAGTTATTAGGGAAGACAGAGGACGGAGGACAGGTCAGAATGTTGTCCACCCATAGTCATTAGGGAGGACAGAGGACAAGTAACCCATAGTCATTAGGGAGGACAGAGGACAAGTAACCCATAGTCATTAGGGAGGACAAAGGGCAAGTAACCCATAGTCATTAGGGAGGACAGAGGACAAGTAACCCATAGTCATTAGGGAGGACAGAGGACAAGTAACCCATAGTCATTAGGGAGGACAGAGGACGGGTCAGCATGTTGTCCACACATAGTCATTAGGGAGGACAGAGGACAAGTAACCCATAGTCATTAGGGAGGACAGAGGACAGGTCAGCATGTTGTCCACACATAGTCATTGCTCTGGTCTGTTGCACAGAAACGTCACCAACATCACTCCACTCTCATACATTGACAGACACCTCTCACCGCGACTTGCCAGGGGTCAGCAGGGGTCAGCAGGCCAAACTAAAGAGGGTCACTGAGAAACAAGAGTCAGTCCTCTAATGACCTATGGGAGAAGAGGAAGGGGAGGGAAGAAAAGAGAAAGAGGGTGTCTTCCCATCTCTCTTTTACTCTGTTTCTCCCGCACTCTCACTCTCTCTCACTTTTTCACTCAATTCAATTCAATTTCAATTTAAGAGATCCAGAAAAGTCCCTCTCCAAATGAACACAGGAATGTACTTTTTGTCTCCAGAGACTTTTTCCCGCTGAAACTCTAACACATTCTAAAGAAAATACTGGAAAAATATTCCTAACAGAGAATGTGGGGAATGGTCATAAAAGAGCTAAAGAATAATAATGTCATATGGGTTGTTATTTTGTGATGTCATTAAAAGTGTTATAACTGTAACTTGATACACGACATGTACGAAGTCTCCATCCTTAAAACCTCTCTGGGATCGTTCGGGACGCTAGCGTCCCACCTCGCCAACAGCCAGTGAAATTGCAGGTTGCCAAATTCAAAACAACAGAAATCTCATAATTAAAATTCCTCAGCCATACAAGTATTTTACACCATTTTAAAGATACACTTCTCATTAATCCAACCACAGTGTCCGATTTCAAAATGGCTTTTCGGCGAAAGCAGAACATATCATTATGTTAGTTCAGCAACTAGTCACAGAAATCATTCAGCCATTTTCCAAACAAAGAGAGGTGTCACAAAAAGCAGAAATATGGATAAAATGAATCACTAACCTTTGACGATCTTCATCAGATGACACTCCCAGGACTCAGTGTTACACAATACATGTATGTTTTGTTCGATCAAGTTCATATTTATATGCAAAAACCTCAGTTTACATTGGAAGCCATGTTCAGAAATGCCTCCAAAACATCCGGAGAAATTGCATCAAATAACATAAATACTCATCATAAACTTTGATGAAAGATACACGTTTTACATAGAATTAAAGATAAACTTGTTCTTAATGCAACCGCTGTGTCAGATTTGTAAAAATCTGAGGATATTTTTTGCAGAATTCTGCATGCAGAGTCTCAATTTGGTGTTTGTCCCATTTTTTGAATTCTTGGTTGGTGAGGGGACCACAGACCTCACAACCATTAAGAGCAATGGGTACTATCACTGATTCAAGCGATTTTATCCAGATCCTAATTGCTATGTCAAATTTTATTTTCCTTTTGATGGCGTAGAAGCCCATTCTTGCCTTGTCTCTCAGATCATTTACAGCTTTGTGGAAGTTACCTGTGGCGAGGATGTTTAGGCCAAGGTATGTATCGTTTGTTGTGTGCTCTAGGGCAACACTATCTAGATGGAATTTGTATTCGTGGTCCTGACAACTGGACATTTTTTTTAAACACCATTATTTTTGTCTTACTGAGATTTACTGTCAGGGCCCAGGTCTGACAGAATCTGTGCAGAAGATCTAGGTGCTCCTTGGTTGGGGACAGAAGCACCAGATCATCAGCAAACAGTAGACATTTGACTTCAGATTGTATTAGGGTGAGGCCAGGTGCTGCAGACTGTTCTTGTGCCCTTGCCAAATCATTGATATATATGTTGAAGGGGTGGGGCTTAAACTGCATCCCTGTCTCACCCTGCAGCCCTGTGAAAAGAAATGTGTGTGATTTTTACCAATTTTAACCGCACACTTGTTGTTTGTTTACATGGATTTCATGATGTCGTTTGTTTTTCCTCCAACACCACTTTCCATCAATTTGTATAGCAGACCTTCATGCCAAGTCTCAAGCTTTTTTGAATCAACAAAGCACAAGAAGACTTTGTCTTTGTTTTGGTTTGTTTGTTTGTCAATTAGGGTGTGCAGGGTAAGTACGTGGTCTGTCGTACGGTAATTTAGTAAAAATTTGACATTTGATTATTACGTTGTTTATATATGTTTCTGCTGTTCTTTGTCATAGAGCCAAAACGATTGGAGAAGTGGTTTATCCATACATTTATCCATTCACCATAGTGAAGGTGTAGGCTCAGGTTTTCTGGGTCTCTAAGTTTTTGGTTGTATAGGTTTCTCAATTTCTTTCTTAGGTTTTTGCATTCTTCATCTAAGCATTTCTCATTGTTGTTCATTTGTCGGCTTGATATTTTTGTCTGCTTGAAATTTTTAGATTTGATAGGGAAGCTGAGAGGTCAAATATACTGTTTACATTTTCTACTGCCAAGTTTACAACTTCACTATTACAATGAATAGATTGTTGAACAGATGTCAAGGATCAGTAGGATAGTCAGTTTTACGAGGGTATGTTAGACAGCATGAGTGAAGGAGGCTTTGTTGCAAAAAAGGAAGCCGATTCTATATTTAACTTTAGATTGGAGATGCTTAATATGAGTCTGGAAGGAGAGTTCACAATCTAACCAGATACCTAGGTATTTATAGTTGTCCGGGGTTGGGGTAGCCAGGTGGAAAGCATGGCCAGCCGTAGAAAAATGCTTATTGAAATTCTCTATTATCGTGGCTTTATCAGTTTTTATTTTTTATTTTACCTTTATTTAACTAGGCAAGTCAGTTAAGAACAAATTCTTATTTTCAATGATGGCCTAGGGACAGTGGGTTAACAGAACGACAGATTTGTACCTTGTCAGCTCAGGGGTTTGAACTTGCAACCTTCCGGTTACAACGCTCTAACCACTAGGCTACCCTGCCGCCCCCACTGTCAGTGATGACAGTGTTTCCTAGTCTCTGTGCAGTAGGCCTTTGCAGTAGGCCTGTGCAGTAGGACTTTTCAGTGTTTCAAAACTTTTTGGAATTAGTTCTGCAGGATGCAAATTTCTGTTTGAAAAAGTTAGCCTTTGCTTTCCTAACTGACTGTGTGTATTGGTTCCTGACTTCCCTGAAAAGTTGCATATCACAGGGACTATTCGAAGCTAGTGCAGTACGACACAGGGTGTTTTTGTGCTGGTCAAGGGCAGTCATGTCTGGAGTGAAACAAGGGCTATATCTGTTCTTAGTTCTACATTTTTTGAAAGGGGAATGCTTATTTAAGATGGTGAGGAAAGCACTTTTAAAGAACAACCAGGCATCCTCTACTGACGGGATACCCGGGCAAGGTTGATTAGATAGGCTTGCTCGCAGAAGTGTTTTAGGGTGTCTTTGACAGTGATGAGGAGTGGTCGTTTGACCGCGGACCCATAATGGACGCAGGCAATGAGGCAGTGGTCGCTGAGATCCTGGTTGAAAACAGCAGAGGTGTATTTAGAAGGCAAGTAGTCCAGGATGATATCTAAGAGGGTGCCCATGTTACGGATCTGGGGTTGTACCTGGTAGGTTCCTTGATCATTTGTGTGAGATTGAGGGCATCTAGCTTAGATTGCAGGACGGCCGGGGTGTTAAGCATATCCCAGTTTAGGTCACGTAGCAGTACGAACTCTGACAATAGATGGGGTGCAATCAATTCACATATGGTGTCCAGGGCACAGCTGAGAGCTGAGTGGGGTCTATAACAAGCTGCAACAGTGAGGGACTTATTTCTGGAGAGATGGATCTTTAAAAGTAGAAGCGCAAACTGTTACGGCGTAGACCTGAATAGTACGACAGAACTCTGCAGGCTATCTCTACAGTAGGTTGCAATGCCTCCCCCTTTAGCAGTTCTGTCTTGACTGAAAATGTCGTAATTGGGGATGGACAGTTCAGAATTTTTTGTGGCCTTCCTAAGCCAGGATTCAGACACTGCTAGGACATCAGGGTTGGCGGAGTGTGATAAAGCAGTGGATAAAGCAAATTCAGGGAGGAGCCTTCTGATGTTGACATGCATGAACCCAAGGCTTTTACGGTTGCAGAAGTCAACAAATGAGAGCACCTGGGGACACACAGGGCCTGGGTTAACCTCTACATCACCAGACGAACAGAGGAAGAGTAGGATGAGGGTACGGCTAAAGGCTATATGAACTGGTCGTCAAGTGCTTTGGGAACAGAGAATAAAAGGAGCAGATTTCTGGGCGTAGTAGGATCGATTCAGGGAAAAGTGTACAGACAAGTGTATGGTAGGGTGCGAGTATAGTGTGGGTAAACCTAGGCATTGAGTGACGATGAGAGAGGTTGCATTTCTGGAGGCAACAGTTAAGCTAAGTGTGGTCTCCGCATGTGTGGGGTGTGGGACAAGGGGGCTATCTGAGGCATGTTGAGCAGAAGTAGGGGCTCCGGAGTAAAATAAAACAATGAGAGCTGCCCTTAACAACAGTATACAAGGCATATTGACATTAGAGAAAGGCATAAAGCAATCACAGGTGTTTATAGGGAGAGCTAAGACAACAACGGGTGAGACAACAATGGTTAAACAGCTAGGACAACAACAACGCAGATGGATCATCACCAACATCCACGACGCAGAGGCTGGTTGTCACGTTCTGACCTTAGTTCTTTTGTTACGTCTTTGTTTTAGTATGGTCAGGGTGTGAATTGGGTGGGTTGTCTATGTTAGTTTTTCTATGATTTGCTATTTCTGTGTTTGGCCTGGTATGGTTCTCAATCAGAGGCAGCTGTCAATCGTTGTCCCTGATTGAGAACCATATTTAGTTAGCCTGTTTTCTATTGTGTTTCGTGGGTGATTGTTTTCTGTTGTGTGTCTGCACCAGCCAGAACTGTTTTTGTTCGTTTCTCTTTGGTATTTTAGTTATTTCCGTGTTCATTTTAATAAATATGGACACATACCACGCTGGTCCTCACCTTCTTCCACCAACAACGTCCGTAACACTGGTTGAGAGCACATCAGTCAAGTTACGTCAGCAGATCAGTCGTGATGGATGGACGGGGCACCTTGACGACAAAGGGTCCAGGCCAACTGGCAAGAGAGGTATCATAGTTGGTGTACTTCGTTTGCTAGCCGGGAAATGGGCCTAGCTCAAGGCTAGCTCGAGACTAACTGGTGCATGCTTCTGGACAAGGGCGTTAGCCACTCGGTAGCAGCTAGCTAACTGTGAAGGTCCGGTGTAATGGTCCAGAGCATGCAGGCAGGAATCCAGTGATGTAGTGGGGTAAAAAGCAGTCCGACATGCTCAGGGCTGATATTGCGCTGTGCAGATTGACAGGTATTTTCCGGGCTATCCGGGCTAAAGCTGCAGGTGTCCGAGTTAAAGGTAAACACCGCTAGCAGTGGCTAACAATGACTAAATAGCTAGTAGGGTGAGGCGGGATGCAGGAAGATATATTTAATTTGATAATGGAAAAAGAGATTGAAATATAATGAAATGTATACAACAACAAAAAAAGGAAAAAGACTGAATATTTACATCGGAAGTTTACATTCACTTGGGTTGGAGTCATTAAAACTAATTTTTCAGCCACTCCACAAATGTCTTGTTAAGAAACTACAGTTTTGGCAAGTCGGTTAGGATATCTACTTTGTGCATTACACAATACATTTTTCCAACAATTGTTTACAGACAGATTATCTCACATACAATTCACTGTATCACAATTCCAGTGGGCCAGAAGTTTACATACACTAAGTTGACTGTGCCTTTAAACAGCTTGGAAAATTCAATAAAATAATGTAATGGCATTAGAAACTTCTGATAGGCTAATTGACATCATTTGAGTCAATTGGAGATGTACCTGTGGATGTATTTCAAGGCTTACCTTCAAACTCAGTGCCTCTTTGCTTGACATCATGGGAAAATCAAAAGAAATCCCCCAAGACCTCAGAAAAAAAAAATGTAGACCTCCACAAGTCGGGTTCATCCTTGGGAGCAATTTCGAAATGCCTGAAGGAAGCACTTTCATCTGTACAAACAATAGTACGCAAGTATAAACACCATGGGACCACGCAGCCGTCATACCGCTCAGGAAGGAGACACGTTTTGTCTCCTAGAGATTAACGTACTTTGGTACAAAGAGTGCAAATCATTCCCAGAACAACAGCAAAGGACCTTGTGAAGATGCTGTAGGAAACAGGTACAAAATTATCTATATCCACAGTAAAACAAGTCTTATATCGACACAACCTGAAAGGCCGCTCAGCAAGGAAGAAGACACTGCTCCAAAACTGTCATAAAAAAGACAGATTACGGTTTGCAACTGCACATGGGGACAAAGATCGTACTTTTTGGAGAAATGTCCTCTGGTCTGATGAAACAAAAATAGAACTGTTTGGCCATAATGACCATCATTATGCATGGGTGAAAAAGGGGGAGGCTTGCAAGCCGAAGAACACCATCCCAACCGTGAAGCACGGGGGTGGCAGCATCATGTTGTGGGAATGATTTGCTGCAGGAGGGACTGGTGCACTTCACAAAATAGATGGCATCATGAGGTAGGAAAATTATGTGGAGATATTGAAGCAAAATCTCAAGACATCAGTCAGGAAGTTAAAGCTTGGTTTCAAATGGGTCTTCCAAATGGACAATGACTCCAAGCATACTTCCAAAGTTGTGGCAAAATGGATTAAAAAGTCAAGGTATTGGAGTGACCATCACAAAGCCCTGACCTCAATCCTATAGAAAATATGTGGGCAGAACTGAAAAAGAGTGTGCGAGCAAGGAGGCCTACAAACCTGACTCAGTTACACCAGCTCTGTCAGGAGGAATGGGTCAAAATTCACCCAAGGTATTGTGGGAAGCTTTTGGAAGGCTACCCAGAACGTTTGACCCAAGTTAAACAATTTAAAGGCAATGCCACCAAATACTAATTGAGTGTATGTCATTTTCTGACCCACTGGGAATGTGATGAAAGAAATAAAAGCTGAAATAAATCATTCGCTCTACTATTATTCTGACATTTCACATTCTTAAAATTTAGTGGTGATCCTAACTGACCTAAGACAGGGAATTTTTACTAGGATTAAATATCAGGAATTGTGGGGAAAAAACGAGTTTAAATGTATTTGGCTAAGGTGTATGTAAACTTCCGACTTCAACTGTACATGTAGGGGCAATAACACACACGTCTTACT
Source organism: Oncorhynchus mykiss (assembly GCF_013265735.2). NCBI lineage: Eukaryota > Metazoa > Chordata > Actinopteri > Salmoniformes > Salmonidae > Oncorhynchus > Oncorhynchus mykiss. The sequence continues at coordinate 10,089,590 of NC_048575.1, forward strand.
GCTGCACCATCTTGGAAGAACTAGCCCCCAGTTAACACAATTTACTCTTCTTTTAAAACATTGGTTTATATAACATTTCCTTTTGGAATCAACCACTATGCCCCTTGCAGAAGACATCCCCCAAAAATGTGAAATGCAAACACATTATCTACACATTTTCCCCTTCCTGCGAAACACATTATCTACATATTATCCATTTTCTGCTAAACACACAGCTCTTTGGTAGGTCAAATGCCTTATCTCTGAAGAGGTCATGAAAACTCCACTTTCTCTCCCCTCCCTGTTTCCCTCCCTCCTTCTCCCTCTCTCTCTCACCTCCCTCTATTTCCCACTCTCTCTCTCACCTCCCTCTATCTCCCACTCTCTCCCTCCCTCTCTCTCTCTCTCTCTCTCTCTCTCACCTCCCTCTATCTCCCACTCTCTCCCTCTCTCTCTCTCTCTCACCTCCCTCTATCTCCCACTCTCTCCCTCCCTCTCTCTCTCTCACCTCCCTCTATCTCCCACTCTCTCCCTCCCTCTCTCTCTCTCACCTCCCTCTATCTCCCACTCTCTCCCTCCCTCTCTCTCTCCCACCTCCCACCTCCCTCTTTTTCTTTGTGGATTTAGGGTGTCAGTCTAATGTGTTTTACAGTTTTAAAGAGATTATGGTTTGGGATTACTACCTAAGCAGAGAGGGCCTCTGAAAGGTAAAAAAAAAATGTCCTTTGATGTCCCCAAGCCTAAACAACACCTGGGGCAAACCTGAGTTGGAAGGGCCTTTTTTTGTTATTCAGAGACACGGCCCTTAATTGTGGTCCACGGCTCAGAGGGAGAGTGTGTGTGTGTGTCAGTGTGTGTATGTGTACATGTGTCTATGTGTGTGTGTGTGTGTGTGTGTGTGTGTGTGTGTGTGTGTGTGTGGGTGTAAAACAGAGGGAACATTTAACATTTAAAAAGTGACTCTGGCAGGGGTCATACACAAATAACTACCAGATTCAAATCAGATATTCCAACCTGATAAATCACTGACAACCCAGGTTAATCATCAGTGTTCTTTAGGCCTACTTTTACTTCTAAGGTCCGCTACTTAATAAGTATTTATCTTTAAGGGACACACTCTTTTCCAGGTGGGCGGTGCTATACCTCACGGTGGGCGGTGCTATACCTCACGGTGGGCGGTGCTATACCTCAAGGTGGGCGGTGCTATACCTCACGGTGGGCGGTGCTATACCTCACGGTGGGCGGTGCTATACCTCACGGTGGGCGGTGCTATACCTCAAGGTGGGCGGTGCTATACCTCACGGTGGGCGGTGCTATACCTCACGGTGGGCGGTGCTATACCTCAAGGTGGGCGGTGCTATACCTCACGGTGGGCGGTGCTATACCTCATGGTGGGCGGTGCTATACCTCACGGTGGGCGTGGGTTTCAAAGTGTAAGGGCTATCCGATGCACGTCCACATTCACCCGAGAACCATCCGCCTGTTTTCTGGGTACCAGTTGTTTCGCTAACAATCTACTCCTTGCCGCTCCTGTCGTTTGCCAAAGTCACTCCTGGTCATTTCCCAGAGTCTTTGGCAAATGACACGGAGTACAAGGTGTGGAATGAAATAGCTACTCCGCCTGGGATCTCATTCCTAAATAAAGCTATAGTAGTACATCATTTAGCTTTATTAAAACTAACAACAGCTCTACCAAGGCTCTACCAAGGCTGGACCATTTTTCCAAAAAGTGAACGATGTGTAAAGTCAAGATTTGCATGCTAACCAACAACCCGAATGAAATATATGACACTGATCATGACTAGATTTCATTTTAGTGTGACTGGTTAGTCAACATGCAATAATACCTATATAATGTCAATCACTGAGATTAATTATTTGCATTGCTGGCTTCATTAAAAACATTTACTCTGATGGATTTTTGAATGTCCTTGGTCTTATATATTTGTTGCAGTGCCTATACACAAGGCCAACTACCATACTGTGCTGGAGTCATACTTACTCAGTATCATTACTATACACAAGGCCAACTACCATACTGTGCTGGAGTCATACTTACTCAGTATCATTACTATACACAAGGCCAACTACCATACTGTGCTGGAATGAAACTTACTTACTCAGTATCATTACTATACACAAGGCCAACTACCATACTGTGCTGGAGTGATACTTACTTACTCAGTATCATTACTATACACAAGGCCAACTACCATACTGTGCTGGAGTCATACTTACTTACTCAGTATTATTACTATACACAAGGCCAACTACCATACTGTGCTGGAGTGATACTTACTTACTCAGTATCATTACTATACACAAGGCCAACTACCATACTGTGCTGGAGTCATACTTACTTACTCAGTATCATTACTATACACAAGGCCAACTACCATACTGTGCTGGAGTGATACTTACTTACTCAGTATCATTACTATACACAAGGCCAACTACCATACTGTGCTGGAGTCATACTTACTCAGTATCATTACTATACACAAGGCCAACTACCATACTGTGCTGGAGTCATATACTTACTCAGTATCATTACTATACACAAGGCCAACTACCATACTGTGCTGGAGTCATACTTACTCAGTATCATTACTATACACAAGGCCAACTACCATACTGTGCTGGAGTGATACTTACTTACTCAGTATCATTACTATACACAAGGCCAACTACCATACTGTGCTGGAGTGATACTTACTCAGTATCATTACTATACACAAGGCCAACTACCATACTGTGCTGGAGTGATACTTACTTACTCAGTATCATTACTATACACAAGGCCAACTACCATACTGTGCTGGAGTCATACTTACTTACTCAGTATCATTACTATACACAAGGCCAACTACCATACTGTGCTGGAGTCATACTTACTTACTCAGTATCATTACTATACACAAGGCCAACCACCATACTGTGCTGGAGTCATACTTACTTACTCAGTATCATTACTATACACAAGGCCAACCACCATACTGTGCTGGAGTGATACTTACTCAGTATCATTACTATACACAAGGCCAACTACCATACTGTGCTGGAGTGATACTTACTTACTCAGTATCATTACTATACACAAGGCCAACTACCATACTGTGCTGGAGTCATACTTACTTACTCAGTATCATTACTATACACAAGGCCAACTACCATACTGTGCTGGAGTCATACTTACTCACTCAGTATCATTACTTTGCACTAATGAGATGTATTAACTTTAAACAATGTGAAAGTCTAGTATAAAATCATTTGTTTGGCTTCTTTCTATTCTGTGGCTGCATGAAATAGAAAACATATCATGCATTTTTTTAACTTCTTTGTGGCTCCCTGATGAAACAGTAACTTCCATTACTGTAGTTAGGATTAGCAAACCTGCAATGTCTATTACTACTTTTCCACGTGACACCAGTGTTCCACTTGTCACATGAGTTGACGCTGGAGAGACGAAGCAAGTACGGGGAGTCAAACATTTAATAAGGAACGGACATGGAACGAGACAGGAACAGCGTCAGCATACAAGAAAACAAAGATAAAAAAAACAATCAATGCAGAAAGGGGGGAACAGAGCTGGAGAAGTGACACATATAGGGGAGGTGATAACAGGTGATGAGTGAATCCAGGTGAGTCCAATATCACTGATGTGCGTGACGAGGGAAGGCAGGTGTGCCTAATGGATGATAGGAGTGCGTGATGCAGGGCAGCCAGGCTAGGGAAACTACTAGGGAAACTGTTTCCAAAGCTAGGGCTGACAGTGAGGACCTTTGAAGAGCAGAATGAATCAATAACATCCACATAATCAAAACAGTTGCTTTGTGAGAAGGGACGGGGTAGGCCGTCATTGTAAATGAGAATTTGTTCTTACCTGTCTTGCCTAGTTATAAATAAAGGTTCAATAAAAAATGTTAAATAAAAATTGTGAGAAGGCGTTAACCATCAAAAGGTGTTAACCAATGGTCACAGTTAGCCATTGTTATGTAAACGTGGCCCGAAAAGCCCCAATGGCATTGCCATGGCCCCAAGTAAGAGCCGGTCTGCCAGAGCCATGACCCAGTGATACACTGGTCCCGGCGCGCGTAAATGGAAACAGAGAAGTCTGATCCTTTTGGGTGAAACACTGGGCTAATATATGCCACATATGGCAGAACGCAGAGTGTTGAATAAATTACACGATCCGGACATGAAGCTCGTTCTCGACATTGTGTGTACCTGTACGTGTGCTGAAATCTACGCCCACTGTGACGTGTAGCACAACCCACCAGGCTAACTGCTGTGAAAACAATGCGTCCCATATGGTCGTAGCTCCGGTATTTACCACTAGCTGCCTCTACCTATTTAAACTGCGAGCTCACTTGAGGCTGGGCTTAGTGCTCCCCTTGCAGCTCCTGTCTGTGTTATCACCATGCAAATAATCCTTAATGTGTCCACCAGGGCCTCTAAAGTCAGCTACAGTAGTCTATCTCAGAGATGGGCCTCCTGGTGAAGGGGATAGGCCTCCTGGTGCAGGAGATGGGCCTCCTGGTGCAGGAGATATAGCTATAGCTCTGCAGCTGCTCCCTGAGGCTCTGCCTAGACTCAAGGCTGACTGATACCGGAGCTACCCATCATTGGTAGTGGGAAGCTATTAGCAATGAATTAGATAAATACGTCTTTAAAGGTCAGAACTCCTGGTAGCTGAGGTAGCTTTTATCATTTAGTCTAAGGCAGATGTTGACTGAGTAGGGTTACATAGATTTTGTGTGTCCGGTGTGGCTCAGCCCTGTTTAGCCAATTGAAAGGCAGTATAATCTCCACGAGCTTCACTCTTACTGACAGCTGTCTGTCCTCAGTCTCGTCTCAACCACACCTCCCCATTCTCCTTACATCCACACATTAACACAGCATCAACCCGTTGGGGTGTCTCTGCTCCTCTGTCCCTCCTGAGAGAGAGAGAGAGAGAGAGAGAGAGAGAGAGAGAGAGAGAGAGAGAGAGAGAGAGAGAGAGAGAGAGAGAGAATCCAGAATCCATCCGGCTGGTGGTAGGAGCTATAGGAGGATGGGCTCATTGTAATGTCTAGAATCTAATTAATGAAGCAATATCAAACATGTGAAACCATGTTTCACTCAGTTCCCTTTATTCCATTCCAGCCATTACAATGAGCCTGTCCCTCCCATAGCTCCTACCACCAGCCTCCTGTGGTTGTGATAATTATGGTCTTCACTACCTTCCATCGTATTCCGTCCGAAGAAAAAGCTCATCAGTATTCAGATTAAACTCGACTTCTTCTTACTGCACAGGACTCTTTTTTTTTTGCGACCGTTCGATCCACTTGGTTGCAGAAAGAGAAACAACACCATATTGATCACGAGTGATGATGATGATGATGATGATGATGATGATGATGATGATGATGTCAGAAAATTAACAAGCGGAATGAAGCAATGGAGCAACTCAAATAAAAGATGGCGCTCGTCAACAAACACTATAAAACCCTATCTGGGGACAGGTTTATTGAGAGCGAGGTGCATTGCCGTGTAAATGTTTTGCAATTTGGAGTCGGTTGTCCCTAACCACTAAATGCCCTTTAAATAGTCCCATCCACTTTACATGTTCAACAGTACAGTCGTTCCATGGCTTTATGTGCGCAAACAAGACACGCATTTAAACTATGGAGGACAAACAGTGGTGAGCATTGAAAATATCCCCAAATTCACTACAAATGTTTGAATATATCTGTATGCACGGGTTCTGCCCGGCAACTATTGTTATGGCAACTACAGCCAACCATGTTTGACTGCAACAACCACTATCCACATACTTTAAAGTATGAATCTCACTACACTTTTGGACACAGACACAACAGATATGTGTTGTGACATGCTATCGATATGTGTTATAACATGCTATCGACATGTGTTATGACATGCTATCGATGTGTGTTATGACATGCTATCGATATGTGTTGTGACATGCTATCGATATGTGTTATAACATGTTATCGATATGTGTTATGACATGCTATCAATATGTGTTATAACATGTTATCGATATGTGTTGTGACATGCTATCGATATGTGTTATAACATGTTATCGATATGTGTTGTGACATGCTATCGATATGTGTTATAACATGTTATCGATATGTGTTATGACATGCTATCGATATGTGTTATGACATGCTATCGATATGTGTTATGACATGCTATTTTGCTTCGCTTTTGAGGGACCCAGACACAGAACGGAGCATATTGGGGCATATCACCACTTGCATGTTAAGACTTAGACTTCCTCATACAGCTAAGATCCAGCTTGCCACTGCAGTGTTGAAAGTCAGGAGCCAGGACGTCTTGTTTTGGCACACCCATAACATCATCCACCATTGTCTAAGACAGCGCCAAGTAGATTATAGTACACTTAGTGGGACTGGTTTCCCAGGTGCTTCAGTGGGTGTGAGGGGGCATCCAAAGGTCATTGGCTTGCATTCTTATATGGATCAGTATCATCTCACACTCTTTTAGACTATCAGACCTGAATCTGATCTAGTTCTCTCAGGTAAGGCTCAACGTTCCCTAAAGCTTCCCTTTAACATTTCTTTCATGTTTCCAAACCCTCACATGTTCAAGAAAATGTTTGTCCAGAGGAAGAATGGAAATGTTAACGTATCGACAGTGGATGATATCCTTAGATGGCTCGTGTTTGACTCCTGTTAAGTCATGGATTTGTGTGTGTGTGTGTGTGTGTGTGTGTGTGTGTGTGTGTGTGTGTGTGTGTGTGTGTGTGTGTGCGTGTTGGGAGGAGCTGGCACGGACGGACTCTTTGCCTCATTTGACCCTTAAAATTGTCCCCGGCACATGGATGGGGGTCAACTTCAAAGCGCCTCAATGTTGTTTGAATGAGAAGGGCTCCTCAAAGAGCCTGCCCTAGAGTGCCCCGCTGGCTTGAGCCACTCAGCATTAAGACTGGGGGAGATAAGTGCACTGGCTTTACCTTTACACACACACTCTCACACACACACTCTCACACACACACACACATACACATACACACACACACACACACACACACAAGCCCTAAAATTCATATCAGCTTCTCAGCTGCTGACTGTCCCTCATAGGGATGACCACGTATTAGTCATGTTAAAGAATATGAAAGTACACACTGCACATAAGGCCTTGAGGTAGAGTGAAACTCAGCCCGTGTGCTACGTAGAGTGCAACAGGGTAGTAAAGACTGAGTTACTCTGCCACTGTGCAGCCTATTATTGTCTTAGCCATGGAAATGGAATGAATAGAAAGGTCGACCCCTTTCAAGTCAGTGATGTCATAATAGGTGGAGTGGCGGCCGTTGCGAGTGTAACCCATAAACATGAAAAGCAGTAACTAAAAGCAGGAAGTGTACCCATCAATCTGTGCTGTGATTTGTTGAATCAACTTAACTGACATTACAAAAAAATAAATTCCATTGCATGAGCCACATCAGTTAGCATCATTTGAATGAACATTCCACATTACCGTGGACATTTTTCCATCACAATACCAGGCAGCCATTGCAGGTGTACCACTGAGTTTACAAGTCAAATTCCGAGGGTTAGAGGTTCCACGCCTGTTCTATTAATTATAATCTTACCATTGTCTTCTACACTATTCCACATTTTACCCAGTTCACTAAGGACCTCTCCCACTGGACAAAACCTGGTTGAATCAACATTGTTTCAACCCAAAAAAATGCAATGCGATGACATTGAATTAATGTGGAAAACTGATTGGATTTGCAAAAAATCAACAATAAGGGAATTTCGTAATTTTGTCACCCAAATTTTCTCCTAAATCAGGGTGACATTTTGGGTCGGTTTCACGTTGAATTCACATTAGTTGACAACTCAACCAAATGTAAATCAAAACTTGACGTTGAACTGACGTCGGTGCCAAGTGGGCTGTTCTCTCCCTTTGCGCTCTCTATTTCTCACTCTCTCTCTCTCGCTCTCTCTCTCTCTCTATTTCTCTCTCTCTCTCTCTTGTTCTCTCTCTCTCTCTCTATGTCCCTCTCTCTCTCTCTGTCCCTCTCTCTCTCTGTCCCTCTCTCTCTCTCTGTGTCCCTCTCTCTCTCTGTCCCTCTCTCTCTCTCTGTCCCCCTCTCTCTCTGTCCCTCTCTCTCTCTGTCCCTCTCTCTCTCTCTGTCCCTCTCTCTCTCTCTGTCCCTCTCTCTCTCTCTGTCCCTCTTTCTCTCTCTGTCCCTCTCTCTCTCTGTCCCTCTCTCTCTGTCCCTCTCTCTCTCTCTGTCACTCTCTCTCTCTCTGTCCCTCTCTCTCTCTGTCTCTCTCTCTCTCTGTCCCTCTCTCTCTCACCGTGTCTAACACATATTAGGATTTAGACATGTCACCGCAGGGACAATGAGAGGAGGTTGAATGAGAATGCATATGTGAATGTCAGTTGACTTGTGACAGCACAATGACGGCAGCAGAATGGGCGGCCCAGTCTCCAAGGGACAGGGAGCTGATATCATGGGACAGAGGCATTGTTGGTGGCAGGTGTCCTTTGCAACCTTAGCCAAAGTACAGAGAATCTTGTTGACTGATGTGTATCACAGGAACAAAAGAGGAGCCGGCGTGGTTACAGGTTCCAATCCAGCCCCCCTCCCAAGGAGCGTCTTGAATTATGCTAATGAAACCAGGTGTTTATGCTCTACCTGGCTCATCAGATTTCAGTCTGGACCCCGGGGAGTCATGACCTCACAGAGATCACCTACCCCACACCCACTTAAACGCAGACCTGAACACCAGCCAGCACCAGCTCTCACATATCATGTGTGTGCGCGCGCGTGCGTGGGTGTGTGTGTGTATCCTAATGTGGCCTTAAACAGCCTAGTGCCACACGACAAGCCTATCCCCTTTTGTCGCCTGTATCGTTAATCTCCAAATATCTCTGCATATCTCTTTAGCCACCGAGCGTGAGGAAAATAGTGCTCCCTTACCAAAAAATTTATCGTTTTCAATTATGATAATCCACAGCCATATTGTTTGTGATGATAAGCCCCGACGAGATTAGATCCCATCAGACTGATAGTAGAGGGAGGTTAGATCCCGGCGATGACATTCAGGCAGTTTCAGGTTTGTTTTCTCTAAAGTCTTATCAGCTGCTGCCGAGAGAATTGAACTTCGTGCCACTTTTCGGGGAGCGAGCATCCTGGGGAGATAAATGTATGTAAATCCCTAATAATTGAGCAGAGCCCAGAGATGATTCTTCTTGTTGTCGTGTGGACCTGTCTTACCTGGCAGATAGCATCTGATTTCATCAGCCTGGCGCGTCTTGGCCCCAGGCCCGGCCCTGTTTATTTAACTATAATCCTTTTAAGGTTTATTTTTTATTACTGCAGGATTTAAAAAATAATAATAATTATGATGCAGATCTCGGGAGGGGACCTATCGCATCCTCAAACAACCACATTCTTGGCCCCACACTTCCTGTCTTCTGTCCCCTTCTTCTTCTTTTTCATTTTTGGGTCCAAAGAAGCACCCTTTTTATTTTTTTGTTCATGTGATCTTTGAATACCGAGAGACTACAGTCTGCTTAATGCACATTTGAATGGAGAGAGAAAAAAAAGAGATTAGTGCAGAAGTAACATTTTTGGGGGATGCAGAGATTGGGTAATATGATGTCTGGTCACAGTGGCTGATTGGCTGATTGTTAAAGGTCAAAGGTCAAGCGTTAGAGGTGACAGCCTGGCGCTTTGAAGTCTCTCCCTCCCCGGGGTAGCTGGCACCCTCAGGCTCTCTTTTTTTTCTCCTCTCTTTCTCTTTCTGCTCGTCCTGTATGAGTGACTGGCATAAACTGCATTTTCTTAAAAATGTACTATGCAGAATTCGCTCCTCTATTTCCTGTTTGCTAAAATTCTAATAATTTGCCTAATTTTAGGTTATATGACAAAATAAATAAGTATAGTGTAGAGAATCATTGTATCATCTAAACCGTTGTGAAATATATTGTCCATAACCAAAAATATAGTATTTTCAGCATGTTTGAAGCTGGTGTACAAAACTGAAAGTTAAAGACGCAAAATGAAACCTAAGAAATAGCGCACGTAGAATAGATCTACCGCTTCTTAGACTTTGTTTTCTTTGAGAATGACAGCTCTATAACACACATTTCTATGTGAATTTGGTCAGGTCTCCCAAAAAGTGACATATTGCTGCTTTAGCTATTTCGATAAGCCCATAATGTATACAGTTGATCTGGATCATAGATATAGACTTAATAGAAGGTACATGTAGAAACCATATTTTAGTCTAATGTTGCTCTTTTGAACCATGTGGCTAAGCCTTCTGTGAGTGTTGAGTTTATTTTGGGATTTGGCAAGTTAGGCTTTTGTTCAATCAAGTCCTTTCTATCTATGCTGAGAGAACAACCTCCTGATCATTCCAAGAGCAAGTCCATATGATCTGTCACATTTGGGGAGAGAAGCCTGGCGGTTTTTGGATGAGATTTGCAACTTGACTGAGACAAGGCCTGTTTTCAGAAAACACTGATTGAAGAGAACTTCTCGCCTCGGGGATGGAAGTGAGACGTGTGCAAGGCCCCCTATGCTCACACACACCACACACACCACACACACCACACACACCGTACACACACACCACACACACACCACACACACCACACACACACCACACACACCACACACACACACACCGTACACACACCACACACACACACCGTACACACACACACACACCACACAAACCGTACACACACACACACACACCACACACACCACACACATACATCACACACACCACACACACACACACACACACACACACGCCACACACACACCACACACACACCGCACACGCACACACACCACACACACACACAACACACACACCACACACACACCGCACACGCACACTCACCACACACACACACCACACACACACACACACACACACCACACACACCACACACACAACATACATGGCACACACACCACACCACACACACCACACACCGCACACACACACCACACACACCACACACCGTACACCGTACACGCACACACACCACACACCACACAAACACCACACACACACCACACACCGCACACGCACACAGACACACACATACACAAAGTATGGAATCACAACAAGCTTGCTTTTAGACCGCAAACGTTTGTAATTCAGTATTCTGTTCCAAACGGTGCAATCTTTTTAAAGTGTCCCTAGAGTGTCTGTTCAGATGGATAGAGGAATAGAGAGAGGGAGAGAGGGAGGGATAGAGGGATAGAGAGAGAGAGACAGAGGGAGAGAGGGAGGGAGGGGGAGTGAGAGAGAGACAGAGGGAGAGAACGGGAGAACGGGAGAACGGGAGAACGGTAGCGGGAGAGAGGGGTTGGGAAAGAGAGAGAGAGGGAAATGGCTGGATCTCCTTAGACTTGCTCCCTCTGGAATACAGTATGTTTCTCTCAGAGAATCAGTGCGCGACACATCTTGCTCCAGATTCGTAATTCCTCCAACACGCATCCAGCATTCACCTGTGCATTCTTTACCAGCGAGACATAAACACACGAGTGGCTCTGCAGAGTAAAAGGAGCGATGGAGAGAGAAAAATAGGAAGAAAGAGAGAAACGGGTAGTGAGCAGCAGAGACAAGCAGGCCAGTTTGAACCCTAAAGAGAAACAGGTAGTGAGCAGCAGAGACAAGCAGGCCAGTTTGAACCCTAAAGAGAAACGGGTAGAGAGCAGCAGAGACAAGCAGGCCAGTTTGAACCCTAGAGAAATGGGTAGAGAGCAGCAGAGACAAGCAGGCCAGTTTGAACCCTAAAGAGAAATGGGTAGAGAGCAGCAGAGACAAGCAGACCAGTTTGAACCCTAAAGAGAAACGGGTAGAGAGCAGCAGAGACAAGCAGGCCAGTTTGAACCCTAAAGAGAAACGGGTAGAGAGCAGCAGAGACAAGCAGGCCAGTTTGAACCCTAAAGAGAAACGGGTAGAGCGCAGCAGAGACAAGCAGGCCAGTTTGAACCCTAAAGAGAAACGGGTAGAGAGCAGCAGAGACAAGCAGGCCAGTTTGAACCCTAAAGAGAAACGGGTAGTGAGCAGCAGAGACAAGCAGGCCAGTTTGAACCCTAAAGAGAAACGGGTAGAGAGCAGCAGAGACAAGCAGGCCAGTTTGAACACTAAAGAGAAATGGGTAGAGAGCAGCAGAGACAAGCAGGCCAGTTTGAACCCTAATGAGAAACGGGTAGTGAGCAGCAGAGACAAGCAGGCCAGTTTGAACCCTAAAGAGAAACGGGTAGAGAGCAGCAGAGACAAGCAGGCCAGTTTGAACCCTAAAGAGAAATGGGTAGAGAGCAGCAGAGACAAGCAGGCCAGTTTGAACCCTAAAGAGAAACGGGTAGAGAGCAGCAGAGACAAGCAGGCCAGTTTGAACCCTAAAGAGAAACGGGTAGAGAGCAGCAGAGACAAGCAGGCCAGTTTGAACCCTAAAGAGAAACGGGTAGTGAGCATCAGAGACAAGCAGGCCAGTTTGAACCCTAAAGAGAAACGGGTAGAGAGCAGCAGAGACAAGCAGGCCAGTTTGAACCCTAAAGAGAAACGGGTAGAGAGCAGCAGAGACAAGCAGGCCAGTTTGAACCCTAAAGAGAAACGGGTAGAGCGCAGCAGAGACAAGCAGGCCAGTTTGAACCCTAAAGAGAAACGGGTAGAGAGCAGCAGAGACAAGCAGGACAGTTTGAACCCTAAAGAGAAACGGGTAGTGAGCAGCAGAGACAAGCAGGCCAGTTTGAACCCTAAAGAGAAACGGGTAGAGAGCAGCAGAGACAAGCAGGCCAGTTTGAACACTAAAGAGAAACGGGTAGAGAGCAGCAGAGACAAGCAGGCCAGTTTGAACCCTAAAGAGAAACGGGTAGAGAGCAGCAGAGACAAGCAGGCCAGTTTGAACCCTAAAGAGAAACGGGTAGAGCGCAGCAGAGACAAGCAGGCCAGTTTGAACCCTAAAGAGAAACGGGTAGAGAGCAGCAGAGACAAGCAGGCCAGTTTGAACCCTAAAGAGAAACGGGTAGTGAGCAGCAGAGACAAGCAGGCCAGTTTGAACCCTAAAGAGAAACGGGTAGAGAGCAGCAGAGACAAGCAGGCCAGTTTGAACACTAAAGAGAAACGGGTAGAGAGCAGCAGAGACAAGCAGGCCAGTTTGAACCCTAAAGAGAAACGGGTAGAGCGCAGCAGAGACAAGCAGGCCAGTTTGAACCCTAAAGAGAAACGGGTAGAGAGCAGCAGAGACAAGCAGGCCAGTTTGAACCCTAAAGAGAAACGGGTAGTGAGCAGCAGAGACAAGCAGGCCAGTTTGAACCCTAAAGAGAAACGGGTAGAGAGCAGCAGAGACAAGCAGGCCAGTTTGAACACTAAAGAGAAACGGGTAGAGAGCAGCAGAGACAAGCAGGCCAGTTTGAACCCTAGCACACAGATAATACTCTTCTCCTTTTCTGCTTCTCTCTTTTCCCTCCATTTACTCATAGTGTGCTTCCTAATGGACAGATGGCAGTCTATTGTTTACTGAGCCAAGGTACAATGCCTTATCTGCCATTGCAGCGGAAACTGGGCTAGCATTTCTGCTTGACCCAGCTTAAAACTGCCACCACCAAAAAAAAGGAGGGAGGGAGAGAGAGAGGGAAGGAAGGAGGGAGGTTAATAAAGATTAACACCGGCAAAAATCTCCCAAATATGAATTCTCTCCTCTTTTTTCTTTATCTCGTTGATTTCAACCTCTGTGTTTTGTTCTCTCTCCCCATCTTCCCCTTCCTCCCCATCTTCCCCATCCTACCCCTTCCTCCCCATCCTCCCCCATCCCCCCATCTTCCCCCATCTTCCCCCATCCTCCCCATCTTCCCCTTCCTCCCCATCTTCCCCATCCTCCCCCATCACCCCCATCTTCCCCCATCCTCCCCATCTTCCCCTTCCTCCCCATCTTCCCCATCCTACCCCTTCCTCCCTGTTCCTCCCCATCCTCCCCCTTCCTCCCCATCTTCCCCATCCTCTCCATCTTCCCCCATCCTCCACCATTATCCCTCAGAAGTGTATTTTCTCTCTCCCCATCCTCCCCCTCTCCATTTCTCAGAAATGTCTCTTCTCTCTTTCCCCATCCCCCCAGCCCTCCCTCAGTCATATCTCTTCTATCTTCCCCTTCCCCCAGCCCTCCCTCAGTAATGTCTCTTCTCTCTCCCCATCTTCCCCCATCATCCCCCATCATCCCTCAGAAATGTCTCTTCTCTCTCCCCCATCCTCCCCCCTCCATCCCTCAGAAATGTCTCTTCTCTCTCCCCATCTTCCCCATCCTCCCCCCTCCATCCCTCAGAAATGTCTCTTCTCTCATCCCCCATCCCCCCCAGCCCTCCCTCAGTCATGTCTCTTCTCTCATCCCCCATCCCCCCAGCCCTCCCGCAGTCATGTCTCTTCTCTCATCCCCCATCCCCCCAGCCCTCCCTCAGTCATGTCTCTTCTCTCATCCCCCATCCCCCCCAGCCCTCCCTCAGTCATGTCTCTTCTCTCATCCCCCATCCCCCCAGCCCTCCCTCAGTCATGTCTCTTCTCTCATCCCCCATCCCCCCCAGCCTTCCCTCAGTCATGTCTCTTCTCTCATTCCCCATCCCGCCAGCCCTCCCTCAGTCTTGTCTCTTCTCTCATCCCCCATCCCCCCCAGCCCTCCCTCAGTCATGTCTCTTCTCTCATCCCCCATCCACCCAGGCCCCCCCTCAGTCATGTCTCTTCTCTCATCCCCCCCAGCCCTCCCTCAGTCATGTCTCTTCTCTCATCCCCCATCCCCCCCAGCCCTCCCTCAGTCATGTCTCTTCTCTCATCCCCCACCCCCCCAGCCCTCCCTCAGTCATGTCTCTTCTCTCATTCCCCATCCCGCCAGCCCTCCCTCAGTCTTGTCTCTTCCCTCATCCCCCATCCCCCCCAGCCCTCCCTCAGTCATGTCTCTTCTCTCATCCCCCATCCACCCAGCCCCCCCCTCAGTCATGTCTCTTCTATCATCCCCCCCAGCCCTCCCTCAGTCATGTCTCTTCTCTCATCCCCCATCCCCCCAGCCCTCCCTCAGTCATGTCTCTTCTCTCATCCCCCAGCCCTCCCTCAGTCATGTCTCTTCACTCATCCCCCATCCCCCCAGCCCTCCCTCAGTCATGTCTCTTCTCTCATCCCGCATCCCCCCCAGCCCTCCCTCCATAATGGAGTATGCTGCAGCAGCACAGCAGCTCTCCCCTGGGGGACAAAGGTGATTTCTCGACGGTGGGTTGAGGTGCAATCAGCTTGGACCAATCAGTAATGAGGGTTAATCAGCTGATCGATTGGCCATAGTGCTGTGGTGGTCGCAGCTCCTGTGTGACTGGCTGCTGTGGTCCTCCAACCCCCTGAGGGCCAAGGGTTAGGAACTTTTAATTATCCAGCCACTACTCCGATTGACTGAATGGTCAATGGCTTCACTACCGAAGCATCACTGCTCAATAATAATAGAAAACAATGCGAGCGTTGCATGGCAACTTGAAGGGGGGCCCGGTCCAAGAGGGCCTAAAACAAGGATATGGGGTATCATTAGATAACAAGTTAAGTTAATTACCCTTCCAGGGGAGAAGGAGATGCCATGCCAAGCAAGCAGGCATCCCTCCTGGAGAAATGGCCATCAGGCGTTAGACATGGATGCCTTTTATCCTGGGGTTTTTTATGGACCCTTTCTTGCAAAGACTACCCAGCTAGCACACAATGTTCTGAGAACCATATGTTACATAGAACTTGGTGAGAGAGTGGTTGTCCTATGGTTATTTTGCATCCAACCTTCCCACAATGTTCTGGGAATTGTGCAGGATACCCAGCTAGCACACAATGTTCTGAGAACCATATGTGTCTTAGGTTTTCTACTTGTTTCCTCATAGTTCTATTTAAGTCATGTTCTCAGAACGTTCAGAGAACGTTAAGAAACAATGTTCTTCTTTGGGAATTTCAGGACTTCAGCATAACATTTTCTACAGGTTTCCTTATGGTTCTATTTAAAGTCATGTTCTCAAATTGTTCCAAGAACGTTAAGAATCAAGGTTCTTCTGTGGGAATTTCAGTACTTCAGGATAACATTTTTTTCAGGCTTTCTCGTGATTCTATTTAAAGTAATGTTCTCAGAACATTAAGGAAAGTTTCAATTAAATCCACAAGAGAACATTAGTAACATTCAAAGAACGTTGGTATACATTCCGTTCTCAGCGTCAACAAAACTCTCTCTATCCTCAATCTTGTTAGGTGTGCTGAGGTGTGTTGGCAGAGTTTTAAAAAAACATTGCATGTTAGCTCCATTCTGTTGGCGCAGTGGACTAATTCCATGGATAGAGAACAGAAGATCATAGGTTTGAATCTCACTGACACCGTGCCACAATAAAAATTTAATCAAATAAATGTGAATGTCTCTGTGTCTCTGTGCTTGGAGTTCAAAACAGTTAACCCAAACTAAGCTAGCATTGTTATTAAAAGTCTTATTGAAAAATGTTCTTAGAACATTATAATTACATTCAAATAACCAATCATTTCCATTCTCAGAAAAGTTTAATAAAACTCATAGGAAAACTTTCAGGGAACCATAGTAAAAGGTTCTAAGAACCTCCTTGCATTCCAAAAATGTATGTTCCCAGAACAGGTGAAGTTTTCCTTTAGATTCTCAGAAAGTTTAAAAACATTACGTTTTACTGATCAGGAAACACATGGCTTTGTTCCCAGAACCAACAAGAAACCAAAAAAATACGTTTCCCACAACTTCCAAGGAACCAAATGTGAAATCTGGGTAGGTTGTTAATCAGGACCCCAACAGTATGGGGTCATATGGCGGCAGGCTGGAAACCACACTGTCGCCTAGTCTGACAGTGAAGAGAAGTTTTATGTCAAGGGGGAAGAAGATGTTGCGTTGAGCTCCAGCTGCTTGTTAAAAGTGGACTCTAAAAATGTAGTGGCTGAATAGGTTCCCCCCATCAGGTCGCTTCACTGGAATGGTCCTGAACACACCTCTTGCAAATTGACATGACAATAGATAGGTTGGCGTTACAAATGTCTGGCTGGCTCTCACACTGAGTGCACTTATAGTTAGGGCCAGGAGCATGACCTAACATGAGCTGAACACGAAAAAACTGTATTCCGCAATAAGCAACTAAGAAAACACTCACGCAGAGCCTGCGCTCCTAGTAGACAGGGACTTTAATGCAGGGAAACTTAAATCCATTTTACCAAATTTCTATCAGCATGTTAAATGTGGAACCAGAGGGAAAATAACTCTAGACCACCTTTACTCCACACGCAGAGACACGTACAAAGCTATCCCTCGCCCTGTATTTGGCAAATCTAACCATTATTCTATCCTCCTGATTCCTGTTCACAAGCAAATATTAAAGTAGGAAGCACCAGTGACTAGATCAATAAAAAAGTGGTCAGATGAAGCAGATGCTAAGCTACAGGACTGTTTTGCTAGCACAGAATGGAAAATGTTCCGGGATACCTTTGATGGCATTGAGGAGTACGCCACACCAGTCACTAGCTTCATCAATATGTGCATAGATGACTTTGTCCCCACTGTTATGGGTCCTCAGATCTTCAAAAGGTTCTGTACCATCGAGAGCATCCTGACTGGATGCATCACTGCCTGGTATGGCAACTGCTCGGCCTCCGACCGCAAGGCACGACAGAGGGTAGTGCGAATGGCCCAGTACATCACTGGGGCCAAGCTTCCTGCCATCCAGGACCTCTATACCAGGCGGTGTCAGAGGAAGGCTAAAAATTGTCAAAGACTCCAGCCACTTTAGTCATAGACTGTTCTCTCTGCTACCACATGGCAAGCGGTACCGGAGCACCAAGTCTAGGTCCAAGAGGATTCTAAACAGCTTCTACCCCCAAGCACTAAGACTCCTGAACATCTAGTCAAATGGCTACCCAGACTATTTGCAATGTTTGTTGGTTAGGGGCTCGTAAGTAAGCATTTCACTGTAAGTATCCGGCGCATGTGACAAGTACAATTTGATTTGATTTGACAAGGTTGCGGAGTTGTTCCTGCTCAACTGCTAAATCAGATCAAAACAGCTCAGTGATGCTCAGTAGATGTATTAAAATGTGCTTTTAGATATAGATATAGTGAGTTGACAGACAGGGCTCTCCTTATGAACCACGTCTGGTCATAGATTGTTTCTCAAATAAAATAGAGGAGTCGTAGCAAACCTGGAGCTGAACTAGGATCAATATGGTAGGAAACAAAGAGTGTGAAATAGAACATTTGATGCTAGGCTAATCAAAACAACACCAGATGACTCTTAGAGAGCCTCTCTCCTTGTAATTTCACACACTTGCAGGCTATTTGCCTGGCATTTTGGTGGGATTAATTTACTATTTATATTACTATTTATATTACTATTTAAATTGACTGCTTTGTGCAGACAATTTATAACTGTCCAGTTTTTTCTAATTAATCACAAAATCTGTTTGTTTTGCCTGCAGCTGATTTGAGGGAGTGGTGACTCACAGACGAGCCAGAGCTCATACATCAAACACAAGGCCTCTCTCTCTATCTCACTCTCTCTTCCTCCCTCCCCCTCCATCCCTACCCCTCTCTATCCTCTGCTAGGAAACATCCCCTTGCCCCTCTCCCCTACTCCTCCTCCCCTTTCCTCTATCTCTCTTCTCCTTCCTCCCCTCCTTCTCCTTTCTCTCTCGCCTCAGTGGCGGCTGTGCAGGCCTAGGCCTGGGGGCAGAGGAGAAGAGCCCAGATTTGTCCTCTGTCGTGTGACTTCGTATTTTTTTTTATCTGAAGCCACTTTCCAGGCCCAGACCAGCTCCTGGAGCTGCTTGAATTTTTTCCTTCCCTTCCTATTTGTGTTTCTGTTCTCTATTTTTTGGGAGTGCAAGGTTCCGGTTCTACTCACAGCTCACACATGTGCATGTTGTATTTACCTTTACAAGCAGTCGAGTGATGCAGGCGTGTGCATGTGTGTTCTTAGTCCTAATGATTCAGGTTGCTTGCAGTTTTGTCATTGATAAACAAATACAGCAAGCAAGGACCTAACCATATTCTCTGAAATTATTCAAGGTAGTCGTTTAGTTTGCTCAAATTATTTGATTTCAAATAGAGTGAATAAGTAGTATATTTTGGCCAGGGGTGGAAATAAGTACCATATTGTCGTACTTGAGTAAAAGTAAAGATACCTTAATAGAAAAAGTCACCCAGTAAAACAGTACTTGAGTAAAAGTAAACAAGTATTTGGTTTTAAATAAACTTAAGAATCAAAAATAAATACATAAACAATTTCAAATTCCTTATATTAAGCAAACCAGACGGCACTATATTCTTGTTTTTTAAATTACCGATAGCCAGGGGCTATCTCCAGCACTCAGACATAATCTACAAATGAAGCATGTGTGTTTAGTGAGTCTGCCAGATCAGAGACAGCAGAGATGACCAGGGATGTTTTCTTGATAAATGCATATATTGGAACATTTTCCTGTCCTGCTAAGCATTCAAAAATTAAGAGTTATTTTGGTTGTCGGGGAAAATTTATGGAGTAAAAATTACATTATTTTCTTTTGGAATGTATTGAAGTAAAAGTAAAAGTTGTCAAAAATATAAATAGTAAAGTACAGTACAGATACCCCCCCCCAAAAAAAATGACTTGCATAATCATATAGATGGATACATGATGTAACGCATAACCTAACACGTGATTATAAAATAACACAGAGATTAATCAGCAAATTAACCAGATTTTTATTAGCATTCAAGGTCTGGAGGAGACCTTGGAGAGTCTTTGTGGGCCTGTTGTCTGCTAGAAAACGAGAACACACACACACACAAATCAAATCAAATCAAATGTATTTATATAGCCCTTCGTACATCAGCTGATATCTCAAAGTGCTGTACAGAAACCCAGCCTAAAACCCCAAACAGCAAGCAATGCAGGTGTAGAAGCACACACACAGTCTATTCTTCCTGAGGAGGAAACCTATTTTGCAGAGCAAAGATAGATGGGTAGGTCATCCTGTGTCAGGGGAGGTAAAGCAGAAACAAGCAGAAGATTGTTTTCCACATCCACTGGAGGGGTAGTGGTCAATCCACTCTACCAGGGTGCCTACCAGGGTGCCTACCAAATAAAATAAAATACAATTGTAGTTGTAGTTGTAGTCACATGCGCCGTGTGAAATGCAGATAAGAATAAGAGATAAAAGTCACAAGTAATTAAAGAGCAGCAGTAAAAAAAATAACAATATATACAGGGGGATGCCGGTACAGAGTCAACGTGCGGGGGCACCGGTTAGTTGAGGTGGTAGAGTTAAATATAGTGACTATGCATAGATGACAACAGAGAGTGGCAGTGGTGTTGAGAGGGCAGGGTGGAGGGAGGACAATGCAAATATTCCGGGTAGATGTTCAGGAGTCTTAGTGCTTGGGGGTAGAAGCTGTTTAGAAGCCTCTTGGAACTAGACTTGGTGCTCTGGTACCGCTTGCCGTGCGGCAGCAGAGAGAACAGTCTATTACTAGGGTGGCTGGAGTCTTTGACCATTTTTAGGGCCTTCCTCTGACACCGCCTGGTATAAAGGTCCTGGATGGCAGGAAGCTTGGCCCCCGTGATGTACTGGGCCGTACGCACAACCCTCTAAAGTACCTTGCAGTCGAAGGCCAATCAGTTGCCATACCAGGCAGTGATGCTCTCGATGGTGCAGCTGTAGAACCTTTTGAGGTTCTGAGGACCCATGCCAAAACTTTTCAGTCTCCTAAGGAGCAATATGTTTTGTCGTGCCCGCTTCACGACTGTCATAGTGTGCTTGAACCATGTTAGTTTGTTGGTGATGTGGACACCAAGGACGTTGAAGCTCTCAACCTGCTCCACTGCAGCCTCATCGATGAGAATAGGGGCATGCTCGGTCCTCTTTTTCCTGTAGTCCACAATCATCTCCTTTGTCTTGATCACTTTGAGGGAGAGGTTGTTGTCCTGGCAACACATGGCCAGGTCTCTGACCTCCTCCCTATAGAATGTCTCGTTGTTGTCGGTGATATGGCCTACCACTGTTGTGTCATCGGCAAATTCAATGATGCAGTCATGAGTGAACAGGGAGTACAGGAGCGGGCTGAGCACGCACCCCTGAGGGGCTCCTGTGTTGAGGATCAGCGTGGCGGATGTGTTGTTACCTACCCTTACCACCTGGGGGCGGCCCGTCAGGAAGTCCAGGATCCAGTTGCAGAGGGAGGTGTTTAGTCCCAGGGTCCTTAGCTTTTTGATGAGCATTGAGGACACTATGGTGTTGAACACTGAGCTGTAGTCAATGAATAGCATTCTCACATAGATGTTAATTTTGTCCAGGTGGGAAAGGGCAGTGTGGAGTGCAATAGAGATTACATAATCTGTGGATCTTTTGGGGTGGTATGCAAATTGGAGTGGGTCTAGGGTTTCTGGGATGATGGTGTTGATGTGAGCCATGACCAGCCTTTCAAAGCACTTGATGGCTACAGACGTGAGTGCTACGGGTCGGTAGTCATTTAGGCAGGTTACCTTAGTGTTCTTGGGCACAGGCACTATGGTTGTCTGCTTAAAACATGTTGGTATTACAGACTTGGACAGCAAGATGTTGAAAATGTCAGTGAAGACATGTGCTTGTTGGTCAGCGCATGCTCGCAGTACACATCCTGGTAATCCGTCTGGCCCTGTGGCCTTGGGAATGTTGACCTGCCTTAAAGTCTTACTCACATCGGCTGAGGAGAGCATGATCACACAGTCTTCCGGTACAGCTGGTGCTCTCATGCATGTTTCAGTGTTATTTGCCTCGAAGACAGCATAAAAGGAGTTTAGCTCATCTGGTAGGCTCGTGTCACTGGGTAGCTCTCGGCTGTGCTTCCCTTTGTAGTCTGTAATGGTTTGCAGGCCCTGCCACATACGATGAGTGTCAGAACCGGTGTAGGACGACTCGATCTTAGTCCTGTATTGGCGCTTGCCTGTTTGATTTCTTATAAGCTTCTGGGATAGAATCCTGCTCCTTGAAAGCGGCAGCTCTAGACTTTAGCTCAGTGCTAAAGTCTAGCTCAGTGCAGATGCTGCCTGTAATCCATGGCTTCTGGTTGGGGTATGTACCTACGGTCACTGTGGGGACGACAACATCGATGCACTTGTTGATGAAGTCAATGACATCTCAATGCCATCGGAGGAATCCCGAAACATATTCCAGTCTGTGCTGCAAAACAGTCCTGTAGCTCAGCATCTGATTCTTGCTTTAATTTTTGCTTGTGGACAGGAATCAGGAGGATAGAATTATGCTCAGATTTGCTAATTGGAGGGTGGAGAGAGCTTTGTATGTGTCTCTGTGTGTGGAGTGTAGGTGATCCAAAGTTATTTTCCCTCTGGTTGCACATTTAACATGCTGATAGAATTTTAGTAAAACTGAGTTCAGTTTCCCTGCATTAAAGTCCCCAGCTACCAGGAGCGCCACCTCTGGGTGAGAGTTGTCTTGTTTGCTTATAGCGGAATACAGCTCATTCTATGCTATCTTAGTGCCAGCCTCTGACTGTGGTGGTGTGTAAACAGCTACAAAGAATACATATGAAAACTCTCTCAGTAGGTAGTGTGGTCTACAGCTTATCATGAGAAAGACTACCTCAGGCGAGCAATAGCTCAAGACTTCAATAGATATCGTGCACCAGCTGTTGTTTACAAAAATACATAGATTTGCCACCCCTTGTCTTACCAGACGCCGCTGTTCTATCCTGCCGGTACATCGTATAACCAGACAGCTGTATGTTGATGTTGTCGTCATTCAGTCACAACTCCGTCAAGCATATGATGTTTCAGTTTTTAATGTCCCGTTGGTAGTCTAATCACGACACTGTAACTCATCAATTTTATTGTCCGAAGATTACACATTTGCTAGCAGAATTGAGGGAAGTGGGGGTTTATTTTTCGATCGCCTTTGACTTCTCAGCAGGCAGTCCGCTCTCCGGCCTCTCTTTCTCCGCCTCCTCTTCACGCAGATCACGGGGCTCGGTGCCTGTTCCCGAGGGAGCCGTATATCCTCCGCCTCGGGCTCATCAGTCGTGAAAGAGGAAAAAGGATTCTTCTAGTCCGTGGTGAGTAATCGCAGTACTGATGTCTAGAAGTTATTTTCGGTCACAAGAGACAATAGCGGCAACATTATGTACAACATTTGTGAAAATATAAGTTACAAACAACGCAGATAAACAAACAAAAAACACAATCGGTTGGGATCACGTAAAACGTCTGCCTTCTGCTACAGCAGGGTGCCTACTAGGGTGCCTACCAGGGAGCCCAATGACTACACATGTGGCAGCATTATTCAAAGGAGCATTGGGTTTTGCCTCTGTTCAATTGTACTCTAAACAGGGTTTTGCCTCTGTTCATTTGTACTCTAAACAGCGTTGGGTTTTGCCTCTGTTCATTTGTGCTCTAAACAGTGTTGGGTTTTTGCCTCTGTATATTTGTACTCTAAACAGCGTTGAGTTTTGCCTCTGTTCATTTGTACTCTAAACAGTGTTGGGTTTTTGCCTCTGTATATTTGTCCTCTAAACAGTGTTGGGTTTTTGCCTCTGTATATTTGTACTCTAAACAGAGTTGGGTTTTTGCCTCTGTTCATTTGTACTCTAAACAGTGTTGGGTTTTTGCCTCTGTTCATTTGTACTCTAAACAGTGTTGGGTTTTTGCCTCTGTATATTTGTCTTCTAAACAGTGTTGGGTTTTTGCCTCTGTATATTTGTCCTCTAAACAGTGTTGGGTTTTTGCCTCTGTATATTTGTCCTCTAAACAGTGTTGGGTTTTTGCCTCTGTTCATTTGTGCTCTAAACAGTGTTGGGTTTTTGCCTCTGTATATTTGTCCTCTAAACAGTGTTGGGTTTTTGCCTCTGTATATTTGTACACTAAACAGCGTTGGGTTTTGCCTCTGTATATTTGTACACTAAACAGCGTTGGGTTTTGCCTCTGTATATTTGTACACTAAACAGTGTTGGGTTTTTGCCTCTGTATATTTGTCCTCTAAACAGTGTTGGGTTTTTGCCTCTGTATATTTGTACACTAAACAGTGTTGGGTTTTTGCCTCTGTATATTTGTACACTAAACAGCGTTGGGTTTTGCCTCTGTATATTTGTCCTCTAAACAGTGTTGGGTTTTTGCCTCTGTATATTTGTCCTCTAAACAGTGTTGGGTTTTTGCCTCTGTATATTTGTCCTCTAAACAGTGTTGGGTTTTTGCCTCTGTATATTTGTACTCTAAACAGCGTTGGGTTTTTGCCTCTGTTCATTTGTACTCTAAACAGCGTTGGGTTTTTGCCTCTGTATATTTGTACTCTAAACAGTGTTGGGTTTTTGCCTCTGTTCATTTGTACTCTAAACAGCGTTGGGTTTTTGTCTCTGTATATTTGTACTCTAAACAGTGTTGGGTTTTTGCCTCTGTTCATTTGTACTCTAAACAGCGTTGGGTTTTTGCCTCTGTTCATTTGTACTCTAAACAGCATTGGGTTTTGCCTCTGTATATTTGTACTCTAAACAGTGTTGGGTTTTTGCCTCTGTTCATTTGTACTCTAAACAGCATTGGGTTTTGCCTTTGTTCGTTTGTGCTCGTACTTAATATTTCTGCTCCCTCTGCTTTGAATGCAACCCAGCAGCCTGAAGATTTGACTGGCATGACGTCTCTGCGGACATATGGGACAACTTCGAACATTATTAACCAGAGTTGTCAAAAATAACTGCTATCCATCGTGTATAAGTCACAATAGACACACATGGAAGCAGGAAGTACAGCAGGAAGTACAGCAGGACGTACAGCAGGAAGTACAGTATATTGAGCACACTATTCTCTTCCAGATCAAACGATGCTCCCTCACTCCCGTTGTCATCCCTGTCAACTTGTCACTTC
Organism: Oncorhynchus mykiss; assembly: GCF_013265735.2. Taxonomy (NCBI): domain Eukaryota; kingdom Metazoa; phylum Chordata; class Actinopteri; order Salmoniformes; family Salmonidae; genus Oncorhynchus; species Oncorhynchus mykiss. The sequence goes on from NC_048575.1 coordinate 10,114,476, forward strand.
TCTTTCTAGCCCCCGAACCTACATTTTCAAACCACAGTTTCATTGAGAGGTATGGGAAAAGAGAATGTGTCGGCGCCTTCCCACTTCCTTGTCCCCGTCCTGAGCCACAATGGCTAGCTTTGTGCCTCACCTCGGCCCTGTCTGCCTTGGGCCCTGATAGCACAGAGTTTGTATTGTGTTTAATGAAATTACAGCAACAGTAGCTGTGGTCCCCTGGGTAGTTCTAGCCTAGCTAGCTAACGGTTAGCTAACTGGAGGAGGTAGAGGAGCCCAATAGAACACTGGGTCTGTCACTGATCACTGATCCCCAGATCACCGACAGGACTCATCTCATTGAATTAGCCGCCCGGCGGCTTCCTCAACTTCCTCATTGTCCCCCTCAATGCAGCGCGACCGTGGAGGGGACAGGGGGACCAGGCTGTAACGGTTAGGTGTTAATGTAGGAGGGAAGGAGGCCTGTGGTGGCAGGTTAACACATTGCATGTGTGGCAAGGGGCCCTGGAGGGAGGGAGGGAGGGAGGGAGGGAGGCTCACAGGAGATATGCTAGAGAGAGAGAGAGAGAGAGAGAGAGAGAGAGAGAGAGAATAAAAAAATTGCCACAGCAGGAGGTAAGTAGACCATGTTGACCACTAGCAGTTAATCTCTTCCTCCCCCCACTTCCTCCTCACAGATCCTTCCCAAGGTCCCCCTCTCTCTAAACGAAGAGTCTCTCAGGCCCATTTGGTGACCTCCACCCTCCTTCCAGGTCTGGATTCCAGAGAGGTAGCCATAGCCGGTGCCATGGTCCTGAGTGATTGTGTGCTCTCCTCTCATACCACCAGTCCCTTGACAGTCATCCCCCCCAGGGTGTCCTGGCCTGGCTGTATCTCCCCTGTACAGGTAGCAGAGTGTGACAGCTCTCTCCATAGGTAATACCCAGGCTGCCATGGTAAGGGCCCCCCGAGGACCAGAGCAGTCCACCCCCCCTCCCCCTACCTGTCCCCCCAGGGGAGGAGATAAAGAGAGAGAAGAGAGAGGGTCAGTCAGCCAGGGGGCCCAGTAGTGAAGGAGTTTTGAAAGCCTGCCCCCCCCCTGGCTTTAACCCCCCACCACACACTCTCCCCATCCACCACCCAGGTCCTGTCCCCTGTTCCCCAAGTGCTATCCCCACTGACAGAGCTGGAGAGGAGGAAAGGGACAAGCTGGAGCTGAATTTGTGTGTGTGTGAGAGAGAGTGAGATGCATCCATTTGAGTGTGTGTGTGTGTGTGTGTGTGTGTGTGTGTGTGTGTGTGTGTGTGTGTGTGTGTGTGTGTGTGTGTGTGTGTGTGTGTGTGTGTGTGTGTGTGTGTGTGTGTGTGTGTGTGCGTGCGTGTAGCAGCGTGGGTGGCTGTGGTTGCTGACTCTTGTCCTACTTTGACCCCAGTCAGAAGTGATTTTTGTGTGGAGACACTTGTGAGGAGGCCAATCTGACAAGAACACAAGGTATTTATCACTGATACATCTCACAAAATGGAATCCTAGGAAAATAATTTAGGTCAATCAGATGAGTGTTGGATTAACTCAAATTGCACCGACCCATTTCAAAGCACACCTCCCCCCAAACTAGCAGGTGTTTGCAGGACTGTAGTGACATGCAGGTGTCTGGGCACACTGCGTTCTATGAAACGGCTCTGAAAGGATGTGTGTTTGCTCTCAACGTTTATCTCCAGAAATACACACTAGAGGGAGATTGAAGGAGGAAGCCACACAGCCATAGCAGGATTTGAGTCACACAGTTAGCTGGGGCCGTGTGGAAACATTCCTACTTTTGTGTCACGGGACGACGCCAACAGACCACCCAATCTAGCAACACATCGCCAATGAGTCCCATTAGCAAAACTTTAGCCAGGCAATACAAGCACTCTCTCAACAACTCCACTTATATGGCAAATGGTGGAGCTGGGTGGGATGGGGGGGGGGGGTGGTCCTATCACCCTCTCATAGTTGTTTTATTGAGCCTATCTTTAGGACATCATGTGACATCATGAACACATTCCACTGGGCCCAGATGCTCCCTTGTGATGCGGCATGTGTTCCCCTCCTCACAATGGCCCTCAATGGGACGCTTTCTTTCAAAGCCTCCCCTCTCGCTCCACACAAACACACACACACACACTCACATATATATATATATATATATATATATATATATATATATATATATATATATTGTATATATAGGGCCATTAGCCCCAATTCAGCTGACAGCGGCGGCTCACACAGAGAAAAGCCACCACATGACAGTAGCGGGGCCCTGGAGAAACCACCTTTTCTGTGCTGGGGGAACAGACAATGCATTGTGGGTTGTCTGGAGAGGAGTGGGGAGTCTGCCCCCCCCCCCCCCCCATTAAGGCCAGTGACGCCCAGCTGCTTAAGCTCGTTCTCCAGACTATGGGCCATTGTTTCCACGCATGCCTCGTTTTAGTCTCATCCCGGACCCCAATGGGCCACTAGTGATGATCTATGGCCTGTTGAGCTGGACCAGTTTCTATGGGGGGACACCACAGGGCTCCGTGTCTGAACCACTAATTTTTGACTGATAGCCTGTCACCGCCTCCCCAACCCCTTGCCCCTTCTTCTGATCGCGGTGTCCTAAAAGAGGCACTCGTCTGTCCCCCAATTTTCTCCCTCCATGAGTCCATCCATGCTCTTGTTGTTGGATAGCTTCCTGTGATTGTCCGAGCATGCAGACACTACACCTCTCAATATTCACAATGTGTATTTTTATTGGGTGGCAACTTCACTCAGGAAAGGTGTTCTCAGCCTTGTGTGTTTCATTCCGTCTTCCTTTTTACAGCGGGCCTTAAAAAGCTAATGTCTGTCATCTCATCTGCTTGGTGGCAATTAAATGCTATTGTGGTGGTATTGCAGCAAGGCCGTGGCTAGCACGTCCATCAGATTGAAGGTTGCATGGGAGACATGCTCAGTTAGGCCGTGCGGTCGTAAAGGGGTGTATTAAGGGTTTATGTACCTCACTGCAGCATTGTTAATGGCAAATGGCATTTACTGTGTGCTGCAAAAGGAGGCTATTCAATCCACTGTATGGTTCATCTATCATGTCAAGCACTCACTAAAAAAAGCCCTCCGTAATATCAAAGAAGTGGCTAAACATAGCCTCCTACCCCTGGGCTAGGTTTAAACCTCGTCTTTGGTTCTCCCCAAACAAAAATAATACTTTATATTTTCAAATTCGGCAGAAATTAATCAAATGTAATTTTGCACATGCGCACGTGCACACTCACGAACGTGCATACACAAACAATTTTCAGATACATACACATGCACAACAAACAAACAAACACACTATAGCATTTTAAGCTAGTCCGTGAAGCAGACAACAATCAACTGTTGGATAACTTGTTTGCTTGTTTGTTTGTTGATATCAGTGCCACTGCTTGTGCAGGGTTTGCCTTTTACTGTTAACCATTGGCGCCGACGTTATGCGGAATGTGGTGGGGATAACGATGATGATGATGAAGGTAATGACTGAATAATTATTAATTACCGATTGTTGAAGAGTCATATTGTGTGGATTTGGAACAAACAGTCGGATACAGAGGGGGGGAAGGAAAGGGGTATTTCTCTTCAAGTGTGTCGCCTGATTAAAGTGTATGTTTCTGAGCTAATTATCAGTGGTGTGAAGTACTTAAGCAAACATACTTTAAAGTACTACTTAAGTTGTTGTTTTTTTGGTGTATCTGTATTTTACTATTTTTGACAACTTTCACTTTTACTTCACTTCATTCCCGAAGAAAATAATTAACTTTTTCCTCCATACATTTTCCCTCACACCTTAACATTAAAATTATTCCACTATACTGATGGCGGATCATCTCCTAGAGAGATATTACCACCTAGGTCTGCAAATAGGCTATTGAGACGGCTTATTATGCTTGTATAATAATAATAATGAACTAAATCACAGATTGGGCACATCATTGAACGCATGTTGTTACACCATGAAACACACTGAGGCAAAAATGTTACTGACAGTAGCCTACTCAGTAAAAAAAATGTAACTCAATTAATTGAACATGAAATTGATTTCAAAATTATTGAAATAGTCTGTATAGGCCCATGTAGCCTGTGTATCTATGAATGCAGTCATCTGGGTTTTAATTTCAAGCATAATTTTATCCTTCATTTGTTTTTTAACAATTGCAAATAGCTTTGGCAACTTTGTATTTGTAGTCAACTTCATTCTAAAGTTATCAGTGGTCACATAGTCAGACAGATAAGTAGCCTAAACATCTTGATTCTATGTTTAGCGGAGATCTTCTGTGAATAAAGTGATGCGGAAGGGCAAAAAAAAAGCGAGTGGTCTGGATCACTCGTAGATGTGCAAAAGTTTTTAAGAGCCACGTTACTAGTGAAGGCTCTAGGAAACAGCTTGGATACCAAAGGTACATTTTAATGATGATTTTAACGCTATGAAAGCTCTAGGAAACAGCTTGGATACTAAAGGTACATTTTAATGAGGATTTTAACGCTATGAAAGCTCTAGGAAACAGCTTGGATACTAAAGGTACATTTTAATGAGGATTTTAACGCTATGAAAGCTCTAGGAAACAGCTTGGATACTAAAGGTACATTTTAATGAGGATGTTAACGCTATGAAAGCTCTAGGAAACAGCTTGGATACTAAAGGTACATTTTAATGAGGATTTTAACGCTATGAAAGCTCTAGGAAACAGCTTGGATACTAAAGGTACATTTTAATGAGGATGTTAACGCTTTGAAAGCTCTAGGAAACGAAGCCCAGAATTGCTCAGCCTTGGACTTAAGGTCAAGTTAGTACAACATCGGCCTGCATGCCCCATTTCTTTCCCTTTCTTATTGAGGAGAAACCGACACTTCATTTCACATTTAGGGTCAATCTCAAGTCGCATACCATCAAAGACCACCTTGTGTCCAGACTCCAGGTTTACTAACATCCAACCTATCACCGTCCCGATCTTGATGAATGTGGGAAAAAAGCGGCATGATAACAAATTCGATTTGTTTGGAGATTATAGACGGAGTGATTCACACCCTGCAGGTCAATGAGGTCTTTGTAAACTGGCAGCTGTGTTCATGAACTGCCTTTTTTTATATTGGCGGAACAGGGTCAGAGGAACCGTTACTGTCCCAGGATGTTTTGAGTACTTTGCAGAGTAGGCTATGTACCAAAAGCTGCAGACTGGGAAAGCTGTTATCTTGATATCTTCAGAAGGCCTAGTCACAAGGACTCATGTGCTGCCTACAGAAACTTAGACAACAACACAGATGAATGATAATGAATCATGAATATATCTGTAATATAGCATGTTACAGTCATATTTGTTAGCTCCAAGTACTGACTCAAAAAATACAAAACAGTTACTGACGAGAGGCCGAGGATGACCCGGCAATTTGTTTTGGATTTTATAAGTCAGTAAAACACAGGCATCCTCCAGAATAGTTCTTCCAGGTCCAACACAGCATCTAGGTAACATACTGGCAAGATGCACTGTTCCAATGCCACCCCTGTTTGTCAAGGCAACGACAGATTGAACTGAGCATCAGTGCTAGAGCTAACGTAGGACATTGAATTATCCTGTTTTTGTGTCACTCAGGACCCACAATCTCTGCTTGTCTAACTTGTTTCTTGGGAAGATGAACACGTCTTCACTCTTTGGCTTAGCCTCTCCTAGCCTCTGCTAGTCTAGTCACCGCTAGCCTCTCCTAGCCTCTGCTAGTCTAGTCACCGCTAGCCTCTCCTAGCCTCTGCTAGTCTAGTCACCGCTAGCCTCTCCTAGCCTCTGCTAGTCTAGTCACCGCTAGCCTGTCCTAGCCTCTGCTAGTCTAGTCACCGCTAGCCTCTCCTAGCCTACCCACTCCTAGCCTCTGTTAGTCTAGTCACCGCTAGCCTCTCCTAGCCTCTGCTAGTCTAGTCACCACTAGCCTCTCCTAGCCTACCCACTCCTAGCCTCTGCTAGTCTAGTCACCGCTAGCCTCTCCTAGCTTCTGCTAGTCTAGTCACCGCTAGCCTCTCCTAACCTACCCACTCCTAGCCTCTGTTAGTCTACCCACTCCTAACCTAGCCTAGCCGATCCTAACCTAGCACAAGGCTTTAATAATGACCTTTTCATCAGGTTAAATTGGTTTGATCATAATGGTTGGGGAGAGACCTCAGCCAGGGTGTTGTATACCCCAACACAAGGAAGTACAGGGGCTTTACAACTTAAATATGTATTTTACCTGGGGTTCTGTTTTATTTCGACAACTGTTTACATCTGACAATACAGCCTAAGTATTCTATGATTAAGTTTGGACAAATTATTTGCTCTGGCTTGACGGTAGTAAGCCACTGAAATGTAATCCTTCTGTTCTTATTACTGCCGAACCAAACAAGAAGAAATCAATTTCAGGAGGAAATGAAAGGGGGAAGAAAAAAAGAGTAAAGAAAATTAGATAAAAAAATATATGGTATGGTGGTGGTTGGGAGAAACTCTATATGCGCCACTGTGAGTCTGGGTGACGCCCCAAGAAGTCGACAAATTTTTCCAGACGTTAAAATATGGAGGCCCCGGAGATAACTTTTTTTCAAGCCTGTGAGGTGAAAGCAGACACCTTGAAGTAGTTGTTGAGTGGTAAGACAATATTATTCATTGTGGAGCGCACATTGTTTTTCCACTCAGTCCTCACCGTGAGAAAGTGTGCAGGAGCAGCTCTGAAAGTATAACACAGCCCGCTGCCCTCTATCCACTTCTCTGACAGGCAAGGGTTTTCAAGGTTTGAAAACCAATGCATCGATTGAGTGCAACTGAAATCTACTGGTCTACTGTCGTAGTCTTGAATGGGCCCTTGTTTAGGTTATATTACTAAAACTCTACATTGATATGGGTTGTTTGCTTGCATTAACTCCCACCAGCTAGTCCCAGCTGAATGAGTGATATTTCATATAGACCAATGGAATTGGACTAGACAGCATGAACCTACAACTGAAGCAAACCCTTATGGCCTGAAGAAGCCTTCACTGTGTAGTGTGTTTTTTCTGTGACTCTGTCCTAATAGCCAAGGTACTAGGCAGTGATGTACAGTAATGTAACTTAGTCAGTGTGCTATGATGTCAACAGACTTTAAGGGGTAATCAAGCACACAACCACACTACTACACTACTACACTATCACACAATCACACTAACACACTACCACTACCACACTACTACACTATCACACTATCACACTAACACACTACCACTACCACAATACTACACTATCACAAGATCACACTACTACACTACCCCACTACCACACTACTACACTACTAAACTATCACACTACAACTCTACCACAATACTACACTATCAAACGACGACACTACTACACTACAACACTACCACACTACTACACTACTACACTACTACACTACTACACTACCACTACCACAATACTACACTATCACATGACCACACTACTACACTACCACACTACTACACTACTACGCTATCACACTACCACTCTACCACACTATCATACTACCACACTACTACACTACACTACTACACTACCACTCTACCACACTATCACACTACCACACTACTACACTACACTACTACACTACTACGCTATCACACTACCACACTACTACACTACACTACTACACTACTACACTATCACACTACTACACTACTACGCTATCACACTACCACTCTACCACACTATCACACTACCACACTACTACACTACACTACTACACTACCACTCTACCACACTATCACACTACCACACTACTACACTACACTGCTACACTACTACGCTATCACACTACCACACTACTACACTACACTACTACACTACTACGCTATCACACTATCACACCACCACACTACCACACTACTACACTACACTACTACACTACTACACTATCACACTACCACTACACTACTACACTACCACACTACTACACTACCACACTACTACATTACTACACTATCACACTACCACTACCACAATACTACACTACTACACGACCACACTACTACACAACCACACCACTACACTACAACACTACCACACTAACACACTACCACACTACACTACCACACTACAACCCTACCACACTACAACACCACTACACTACCACACTACTACACTACACTACTACACTACCACTCTACCACACTATCACACTACCACACTACTACACTACACTACTACACTACTACGCTATCACACTACCACACTACTACACTACACTACTACACTACTACGCTATCACACTATCACACCACCACACTACCACACTACTACACTACACTACTACACTACTACACTATCACACTACCACTACACTACTACACTACCACACTACTACACTACCACACTACTACATTACTACACTATCACACTACCACTACCACAATACTACACTACTACACGACCACACTACTACACAACCACACCACTACACTACAACACTACCACACTAACACACTACCACACTACACTACCACACTACAACCCTACCACACTACAACACCACTACACTACCACACTACTACACTACCACACTACCACACTACTACACTACCACACTACCACACTACACTACCACACTACTACACCACTACACTACTACACTACCACACTACACTACCACACTACTACACTACTACACTACCACACTACTACACTACCACACTACAACCCTACCACACTACTACACTACTACACTACCACACTACCACACTACACTACCACACTACTACACCACTACACTACTACACTACCACACTAATACACTACTACACTACCACACTACTACACTACCACAGTACTACACTACACTACCACACTACTACACTACCACACTACTACACCACTACACTACCACACTGCTACACTATCACACTGCTACACTACCACACTACTACACTACCACACTAATACACTACTACACTACCACAGTACTACACTACACTACCACACTACTACACTACCACACTACTACACTACCACACTACTACACTACTACACTACCACAATACTACACTACCACACTACTACACTACTACACTACTACACTACCACACTACTACACTACCACACTACTACACTACTACACTATCACACTAGCACTACCACACTACTACACTACTATACTACCACACTACTACACTACTACACTATCACACTGCTACACTACCACACTACACTACCACACCACTACACCACTACACTACCACACTACCACACCACTACACTACCACACTGCTACACTACCACACTAATACACTACTACACTACCACACTACTACACTACCACAGTACTACACTACACTACCACACTACTACACTACCACACTACTACACCACTACACTACCACACTGCTACACTACCACACTACTACACTACCACACTAATACACTACTACACTACCACACTACTACACTACCACAGTACTACACTACACTACCACACTACTACACTACCACACTACTACACCACTACACTACCACACTACTACACTATCACACTAATACACTACTACACTACCACACTAATACACTACTACACTACCACACTACTACACTACCACAGTACTACACTACACTACCACACTACTACACTACTACACTACCACAATACTACACTACCACACTACTACACTACTACACTACTACACTACCACACTACTACACTACCACACTACTACACTACTACACTATCACACTAGCACTACCACACTACTACACTACCACACTACTACACTACTACACTATCACACTACCACTACCACACTGCTACACTACCACACTACACTACCACACTACTACACCACTACACTATCACACTACTACACTACTACACTACCACACTACCACACCACTACACTACTACACTACCACACTACTACACTACTACACTACTACTCTACCACAATACTACACTATCACACTACCACTACCACACTGCTACACTACCACACTACACTACCACACTACTACACCACTACACTATCACACTACCGCACTACTATACTACTACACTGTCACACTACCACTAACACACTACCACACTACACTACCACACTACAACCCTACCACACTACAACACCACTACACTACCACACTACCACATTACTACACTACCACACTAGCACACTCCTCTGAAAACTATCACAGAGGCCAATGCTCCACACCCTGGAGAATAAGAGGATAGGCAAATGAGTAAACAATGAAGTAATACATTAGTCTGACGCTGAGTCTCTGGCATGACGCCACATTAAACCCCAATAAAATCTGCAACTCGTTCTCTCTCTCCCACATCACCTTGGCACAGGAGAGAGGGTGAGGACAGACTGAGATGAGAGGGAGAGGGAGAGGGAAAAGGGAGAGGAGAGAGGGAGATGGAGAGAGGGAGAGGAGAGAGTAAGAGGAGAGATGGAGAGGAGAGAAGGAGAGGATAGAGGAGGGAAAGAGGGAGAAGAGAGAGGGGATGAGGAGAGGAGAGGGAAAGAGGGGGAGGAGAGAGGATGAGGAGAGAAGAGGGAAAGAGGGAGAGGAGAGATGGAGAGGAGAGAAGGAGAGGAGAGAGAAGGGAAAGAGGAAGAGGAGAGATGGAGAGGCCAGAGGGAGAGGAGAGAGGGAGAGGAGAGGGAGGATGAGGAGAGAAGAGGGAGAGAGGGAGAGGAGAGAGGATGAGTAGAGAAGATAGAGAGAGAGAGAGAGAGAGAGAGGGAAAGTTGGAGAGGAGAGAGCGGATGAGGAGAGAAGAGGGAGAGGAGAGAGAGTGGAGAGAAGAGGGAAAGAGGAAGAGGGGAGAGAAGATGAGGAGAGAAGAGGGAAATAGGGAGAGGAGAGAAGAGGGAAAGAGGAAGAGGGGAGAGAAGATGAGGAGAGAAGAGGGAAAGAGGGAGAGGAGAGAGAGAGAGAGAGAGAGAGAGGAAATAGGAAGAGGAGAGAGAGGATGTGGAGAGAGGAGAGAGGGAGAGGAGAGAAGAGGGAGAGGAGAGAGAGAGGAGAGAAGAGGGAAAGAGGAAGAGGAGAGAGAAGATGAGGAGAGAAGAGGGAAAGAGGGAGAGGAGAGAGAGAGAGAGGAGAGAGGAAATAGGAAGAGGAGAGAGAGGATGTGGAGAGAGGAAAGAGGAAGAGGAGAGAGAGAGAGAACAGACATGTTAATGGGGTTAATGCCTGACGAGTGATGTCATGGAAAAGTTGCCGCTCACCGACATCCGCCCCTCTCTTCCACCTCGTTGGGCCACGTGGGGGGCGATGGATGGCCGTTCCCACATCTTCCGTTTCCACTGACTACACACACATACGCCACCCCCCCTTCCTTTCCACCACTCTAAGAATTTCCATGTGTTTCACTCCTGATATAAGTTAATCAGGCTCACATTTTAGAGAGTAGTCTAACAGTACTCTTAACACAGCACTTTGAGCCTAACTCTGTGTGTGTGTGTGTGTGTGTGTGTGTGTGTGTGTGTGTGTGTGTGTGTGTGTGTGTGTGTGTGTGTGTGTGTGTGTGTGTGTGTGTGTGTGTGTGTGTGTGTGTGTGTGTGTGCGTGTGTGTGTGTATGCGCGTGTGTGTGTGCGTGCTTGCGTGTGTATGTGTATGTGTGTGTGTGTGCATGTGAGCGCCTGTGTGTGTGTGTGTGTGTGTGTGTGTGTGTGTGTGTGTGTGTGTGTGTGTGTGTGTGTGCATATGTGTTTGTGTGTGTGAGTGTGTGTGTGTGTGCATATGTGTTTGTGAGTGTGAGTGTGCATAAGTGTGTGTGTGCATGTGAACGTGTGTGTGTGTGTGTTTGTGCAATTTTTGGAGTGCCTACATGGGCACCACGGATGGTTATGAATACTTCAGAGTGCACGCTACATTTTATCCAATAGGACCAGACAAGTACATGTGGAAAATTCTAATTTTCAAACATATTTTTGACGCATAAACTATTAAATCATAGCACCAACTAGGTAATTTATTCTAATCCACATGAATGAACTCGGGGAGCAGTGTTTGGTCAAAACACATCTGGCACATTCCTTAAAGATCATACATATTTAAAATATGTTAATAGGCCATGGAATACATGCAATATGAAGTTACAAAATGGATATTAGAAATCTGTGCTTTAAGAACTCATGAAAAAAACATACTGCTCGCTAATTATTCTGGAAAATAATCAATTGCAAAACATCTTCTCGCAGTCAAAATATAGCTGTGAAATTAGCGTTCTGTGTTAGCATAAACTCGGTTGGGAGGCTGCAGTGTGCAGTGTTTTAAGCTGTTGTCGGCTATGCATCTCAACCAACCAGAATTTCCTGTGACTTTCGTCCTCTTTCATCATGTTACCGAGGCGATAATGAGACCTCTCTCTCTATACGCAAATCTGTGGAATGTTGAGGCCTACTACCAAAGACAGTTGATTTACCAAGATGTTCAACTGCAGGTAGCTCTGAGAGAGAGGACCAGTGATGGGGGGGGGGGGGGGGGGGGGGTGCACAGGCATACACACATGTACACACACACACACACGCGCGCGCGCACGCACACACACACATTTGCATCCAGGCGTGGAATGAGGCATGGGAGCATGTGAGACTAGACAACCAGGGCAGATCTAGAGCATGATAAGAGCAGGTAACATAACGACACGAAAGATGGCTGACTTACAGTGAACTTACTTCCTGGATTTCTTCACATTTTATTGTGTTACAATACAGCTCAACAAATCACATAATCATTTACATGGACATAGTAAGGGTAGTAGGGGTTGACATTATCTTTGAATGACTAACTCCTCCTCTGTTCCCATACATACAACATATGTAAGGTCCTTGAGTCAAGTATTGAATTTCAAGCACATATTCAACTACCACGACCAGGGAGCTTTTTCAGTACCTCAAAAAGAAGGGTGGTGATTGGTAGATGGGTAACAATAACAAATCAGACATTGAATATCACTTTAAGCATGGTCAAGTAAATAATTATGCTGTGGATGATGTATTAAACAACCCAGACAAATCAGACACAGTCGTCCTTCTGAACTGAGCTGCAGGACAGGAATGAAACTTCTCAGGGATGTTACCATGAGGCCATTGGTGATTTTAAAGCTACAAAGTTCAATGGCTGTGATAGGAGAAAACTGAGGGTGGATCAACGACATTGTAGTGACTCCACAATACTAACCTAAATGACAGAGTGAAAAGAACAATATAAATATAGAGAATATTCCAAAACATACATCTTGTATGCAACAAGGCACTAAAATAATACTGCAAAACAACAGCAAAGGAATACAGTTTTTGACCTAAAGCCTTTTCTTTGGGGCAAATCCGTTACAACACCACTGAATAACTGCCTCCTTATTCACAAGCATGGTGGTGGCTGCATCATGGTATTGGAATTCCTGACATCGGCAAATACTGGAGTTTTTCAGGATGAAAAAAAACATAATGGAGCTAAACACAGGCAAACCTACTTCAGTCCGCGTTACACCAGAGACTTGGAGAGGAATTCAACTTTCAGCAGGACAATAACACAAGGCCAATTCTACACTGGAGTTGCATACCAACAAAATAGTGAATGTTCCTTGAGTGGCCAAGTTACAGTTTTGACTTAAATCTTCTTGAAAATCTATGGCAAGACTTGAAAATTAAATCAAATCACATTTTATTGGTCACATACACATGGTTAGCAGATGTTAATGCGAGTGTAGCAAAATTGCTGTCTAGCCATGACCCCCAACATATTGACAGAGCTTGAAGAATTTTGAAAAGAATAATGGGCAAATATTGCACAATCCAGGTGGGCAAAACTCTTATAGACTTACCAAGAATAGTCACAGCTGTAATCACTGCCAATGGTGTTTCTAATATGCGTTGACTCAGGGAGATGAATACTTATGCAATGACTATGTTTGAGTTATACTATTTTTATCAATCTTCATTTTTTTGTTTGTAATTGTTCTTCTACTTTGCCATTGGAGCATTTTGTGTAGATTGTTGATTTAAAAAAAAAGTCAAATAAATACATTTTTATCCCACAACAAAATCCAAGGGGTGTGAATAACTTTGCAAGGCACTGTATGGATTTATTCATTTATGCAGTTTTTTTTAAAACATTGTGACATGTAATTGAGATAAGTGAGATTGTATGCTTAGTTTAGTTACTTCAGTAGCTGTTCATATAAAACGAGCCCTGCATATTAAATGTGGTCCTCTGTAGCTCAGTTAGAAGTCCACAGCGCTTGCAGTGCCAGGATAGTGGCTTCCGCCCGTACGTTACGTGCATACACACATGAGTTGCTTTGGATAAAACCGTCTACTGAACGTGATATAGTAATTCATTATATATTAAATGTCTTCTGTAATGATCAAAATCTGATTAGCAGGATCACCAAATCTCAAATCAAATCACATTTTATTGGTCACATACACATGGTTAGCACATGTTAATGCGAGTGTAGCGAAATGCTTGTGCTTCTATTTCTGACAGTGCAGTATGGTCTAACAAGTAATCTAACAATTCCCCAACAACAACCTGATACAGACAAATGTAAAGGGAGGAATAAGAATACATACATGTACATACATACATATGGATGACCGGCACGGGCATGGTGTAATAGAGGTGTTTTGGTGTATTGATCTACAGTACCTCTGGAATGGCACGTACATGCTTAGAGATAGGCAGAGGACAGTAGTGGGCTGTTGTCAGGCCAGTCAGACAGTCAGTCAATCAACATCATTAGAACGACACTATAAATGGTCGCCAACAATGGACGGTACAGAGAATCCCATGTGTCGTCTGTGAACTTCTCCAAATACTACAGGAACATTATGCACATCTCTGTATACTTCAATAACACGTTGATGCCTCCGCTACTTCAAGACAGCAGCTTAAACGGATATGATATTTCCCAGTCTTTTCTGTCAAGAATGAAGTACCAATAGCTCAAGTCAACACATGGTCGTCTGAACACATTTAAAAACTGATCCTGCCGCTAAAAACAAAAACTCCCCTCTAAAAGACTACCGCTTTAACAATTATCAAGCCAGAGGAGACAACAACCAATTTGACATTGAGAGAAACTGTAAAACTTACACACGTGGCACATAATATAATAGTGTAGTAGTGTAGTATAGTAATATTATAATAGTGTAGTAGTGTAGTATAGTAATATTATAATAGTGTAGTAGTGTAGTATAGTAATATTATAATAGTGTAGTAGTGTAGTATAGTAATATTATAATAGTGTAGTAGTGTAGCATTGTAATATTATAATAGTGTAGTAGTGTAGTATAGTAATATAACAGTGTAGTAGTGTAGTATAGTAAAATTATAATAGTGTAGTAGTGTAGTATAGTAATATAACAGTGTAGTAGTGTAGTATAGCAATATTACAATAGTGTAGTAGTGTAGCATTGTAATATTATAATAGTCTAGTAGTGTAGCATTGTAGTATTATAATAGTGTAGTAGTGTAGTATAGTAGTACTGTAGTATTGTAGTATGGTTATATTGTAGTATTGTAGAATTCAGTAGGGGCATGCTGTAGTAGTGTAGTATTGCACTATTGTAGTAGCGCACTATTGTAGTAGTGTAGATTTGTAATATTTTAGTGTGGTATTATAATATTGTAGTATTGTTATACAGTAGTATTGTAGTAATGTTGGTATATTGTAATAGTGTATTGTATATTGTGTAATGGTGTGGTAGTCTAGTATTGCAGTAATGGGGTATTGTAGTAGGGTAACATTGTTGTATTGTGGTAGGGTCATATTTTAGGAGTGTAGTATTGTAATATTGTAGTTGTGTAGTACAGTAGCATTGTCATATTGTAGTAACGTAGTATTTTAATATTGAATCATTGTTGTATTGTAGCAGTGTAACATAGTAGCATTGTCATATTGTAGTAGTGTAATATTGTATTAGTGTAGTATTTTAATATTGTAGTGGTGTAAAATGTAGTGTTGTAATATTGTAGTATTGTGGTATAGTCCGTTTACTATACTGAGGTAGTGTAGTATTTTAATGTTGATTTTTAAATGATGTAGTATGTAATATTGAGGTATTTTATTATAGTGACATTGTAATATTGTAGTATTGTAGTAGTGTAGTATTGTAATACTGTAGTTGTGTAATGTTGTAGTAGTGTAATATTGTAATATTGTAGTATAGTAATATTGTAGTATTGTAATTTGTTTTAGTGTAGTATTGTAATATTGTTGTGTAGTAGTAGTGTAATCTTGTTATATTGTAGTGTAGTAGTAGTGTAATATTTTTATATTGTAGTAGTGTAATATTTTAGAAGTGTACTATTGTAGTATTACATTGTATTATAGTATTATTGTGGTATAGTACTGTCTTATTATTGTAATAATGTAGCAATATGTAATATTGTAATAGTTTAGTATTGTAAGATTCTGGTATTGTAATATTGTAGTAATTGTAGAATTGTAGAATTGTAGAATTGTATTGCAGTACTCCAGTACTGTAGCAGTGTAGTAGTGTATTATTGTAATAGTGTAACATTGTAGTATTGTAATGTTGCAGTAGGGCAGTATTGTAATATTGTATTATTGTAATATTGTAGTATTGTAGTATTGTCATAGTATGATATTGTAGTAGTGCAACATTGTAGTATTGTAATATTGCAGTAGGGCAGTATTGTAACATTGTATTATTGTAATATTGTAGTATTGTAGTATTGTCATATTATGATATTGTAGTAGTAACATTGTAGTATTGTGGTAGTGTTGTATTGTTGTATTGTAATATTGTATTTGTATAGTATTGTAATATTGTAGTGGTGTAATGTTGTGTTATAGCAGTAGTGTAATATTGTAGTAGTGTAATATTGTATTAGTGCAGTATTGTAATACTTTAGTAGTGTAATAGCGTAATATTGCAGTAGTGTAATATTGTATTAGTGTATTAATGTAATATTGTTGTATAGCAGTAGTGTAATATTGTTGCATTGCATTATTGTAAAATTGTAGTATTGTATTATTGTAGTATTATTGTAATATACAATATTGTTTTCTTTTATCAGGCCCTGCTGTGTCTGCCTGCCCGTTTTGAAGCAGTGAATAGATGTAACACACACACACACACACACACACACACACACAGAGAGATATGTAGAATGACAAGACAAAGAGTTTGGGCAAGAGAATGGCGAGAGAGAAAGAGAAAGGGCCCCGGGCGCCAGTGCTGCCAGTCATGTCATTCCCTTCACAGCAGCCAGCCACCCCTAAATAAGGCAGCTCAGTCAGGCCACCCCTAAATAAGGCAGCTCAGTCAGGCCACCCCTAAATAAGGCTGCTCAGTCAGGCCACCCCTAAATAAGGCTGCTCAGTCAGGCCACCCCTAAATAAGGCAGCTCAGTCAGACCACCCCTAAATAAGGCAGCTCAGTCAGGCCACCCCTAAATAAGGCTGCTCAGTCAGGCCACCCCTAAATAAGGCTGCTCAGTCAGGCCACCCCTAAATAAGGCAGCTCAGTCAGGCCACCCCTACATAAGGTAGCCCAGTCAGGTAGTTCCTAAATAAGGTAGCTCAGTCAGGCCACACCTAAATAAGGCAGCCCAGTCAGGTAGTTCCTAAATAAGAGACTTACTGTATAAGCATTTATTGATGCAAGTCTGGCGTCTGTTCCCGAGGTCTGTGGCTCTGGTTGTAATTAGCAGAGGTGGGAAATGTACTCAGTTGTCATACTTGAGTAAAAGTAAAAATACCTGAATAGAAAATGGCCCAAGTTAAAGTGAAAGTCACCCAGTAAAATACTACTTGAGTAAAAGTAAAAATACCTGAATAGAAAATGGCCCAAGTTAAAGTGAAAGTCACCCAGTAAAATACTACTTGAGTAAAAGTCCAAAAGTATTTGATTTTAAATATACTTAAGTATCAAAGTAAATGTAATTGCTTATATGAACTTAAGTATCAAAAGTAAAAGTCTAAATAATTTCAAATTCCTTTCAAGCAACGGATAGCCAGGGGAACACTCCAACACTCAGACATCATTTACAGATAGCCAGGGGAACACTCCAACACTCAGACATCATTTACAGATAGCCAGGGGAACACTCCAACACTCAGACATCATTTACAGATAGCCAGGGGAACACTCCAACACTCAGACATCATTTACAGATAGCCAGGGGAACACTCCAACACTCAGACATCATTTACAGATAGCCAGGGGAACACTCCAACACTCAGACATCATTTACAGATAGCCAGGGGCACACTCCAACACTCAGACATCATTTACAGATAGCCAGGGGAACACTCCAACACTCAGACATCATTTACAGATAGCCAGGGGCACACTCCAACACTCAGACATCATTTACAGATAGCCAGGGGCACACTCCAACACTCAGACATCATTTACAGATAGCCAGGGGCACACTCCAACACTCAGACATCATTTACAGATAGCCAGGGGCACACTCCAACACTCAGACATCATTTACAGATAGCCAGGGGCACACTCCAACACTCAGACATCATTTACAGATAGCCAGGGGCACACTCCAACACTCAGACATCATTTACAGATAGCCAGGGGAACACTCCAACACTCAGACATCATTTACAGATAGCCAGGGGAACACTCCAACACTCAGACATCATTTACAGATAGCCAGGGGCACACTCCAACACTCAGACATCATTTACAGATAGCCAGAGGAACACTCCAACACTCAGACATCATTTACAGATAGCCAGGGGAACACTCCAACACTCAGACATCATTTACAGATAGCCAGGGGCACACTCCAACACTCAGACATCATTTACAGATAGCCAGGGGAACACTCCAACACTCAGACATCATTTACAGATAGCCAGGGGAACACTCCAACACTCAGACATCATTTACAGATAGCCAGAGGAACACTCCAACACTCAGACATCATTTACAGATAGCCAGGGGCACACTCCAACACTCAGACATCATTTACAGATAGCCAGGGGCACACTACAACACTCAGACATCATTTACAGATAGCCAGTGGAACACTCCAACACTCAGACATCATTTACTGATAGCCAGGGGCACACTCCAACACTCAGACATCATTTACTGATAGCCAGGGGCACACTCCAACACTCAGACATCATTTACAGATAGCCAGGGGCACACTCCAACACTCAGACATCATTTACAAACAAAGCATGTGTGTTCAGTGAGTCTGCCAGATCAGAGACAGTAGGGATGACCAGGGATGTGATCTTGATGAGTGTGTGAAGATGACAATTTTCCTGTCCTGCTAATCATTCAAAATGGAACCAGTACTTTAAGGTAAAACGTGAATAGAGAAATGTGATCAGAGAGCAGCACTGCTTTTCTTTTGATCCTACCAGTCAAAGGTTTAGACACACCTACTTATTCAAGGGTTTTTCTTTACTTTTACTATTTTCTACACAATAATAGTGAAAAATCTAAACTATGAAATAACACATATGGAATCACGTCGTAACCAAAAAAGTGTTAAGCAAATCCAAATATATTTTATATTTGAGATTCTTCAAAGTAGCCCCCTTTGCCTTGATGACAGCCCTGCACACACTTGGCATTCTCTCAACCAGCTTCATGAGGTAGTCACATGGAATGCATTGTTAAAAATTAATTTGTGGAATTTCTTACCTTCTTAATGCGTTTGAGCCAATCAGATGTGTTGTGACAAGGTAGGGGTGGTAAATAGAAGATAGCACTATTTGGTAAAAGATCAAATTCATATTATGGCAAGAACAGCTCAAATAAGCAAAGGGAAATGACAGTCCATCATTACTTAAAGACATGAAGGTCAGTCAATGCAGAACATTTCAAGAACTTTGAACGTTTCTTCAAGTGCAGTCGCAAAAACCATCAATTGCTATGATGAAACTGGCTGTCTTGAGGACCGCCACAGGGAAGGACATATTACCCCTCAGGAGACTGAAATGATTTGGAATGGGTCCTCAGATCCTCAAAAGGTTCTACAGCTGCACCATCGAGAGCATCCTGACTGGTTGCATCACTGCCTGGTATGGCAACTACTCGGCCTCCGACCGCAATGCACTACAGAGGGTAGTGCGAACGGCCCAGTACATCACTGGGGCCAAGCTTCCTGTCATCCAGGACCTCTATACTAGGCGGTGTGAGAGGAAGGCCCTAAACTTTGTCAAAGACTCCAGCCACCCTCCCCCTATTTACCCCACTGCTAATCTCTGTTGTCATCTATGCATAGTCACTTAAATTGACTCTGTATCAGTACCCCCCTGTATATAGTCCCGCTATTGTTATTTCACTGCTGCTCTTAAATTACTTGTTACTTTTATCTCTTATTCTTATCTGTATTTTTTTAAACTTCATTGTTGGTTAGGGGCTCGTAAGTAAGCATTTCACTATAAAGTCTACACCTGTTGTATCCGGCACATGTGACTTATAAAATGTGATTTGATTTGATTTGCAGAGGATAAGTTCATTTGAGTTACCAGCCTCAGAAATTGCTGCCCAAATAAATGCTTCACAGAGTTCAAGTAACAAGTAACAGACACATATCAATATAAAATGTTGAGAGGAGACTGTGTGAATCAGGCCTTCATGGTCGAATTTCTGCAAAGAAACCACTACTAAAGGACACTAATAATAAGAAGAGACTTGCTTGGTCCAGGAAACATGAGCAATGGACATTAGACCTGTGGAAATCTATCCTTTGCTCTGATGACTCCAAATTTGAGATTTTTGGTTCCAACCGCCGTGTCTTTGTGAGACGCAGAGTAGATGAACGGATGATTTCTGCATGTGTGGTTCCCACCGTGAAGCATGAAGGAGGAGGTGTGATGGTGTGGGGGTGCTTTGCTCATAAGAATGTCTGTGATTTATTTAGAATTCAAAGTACACTTAACCAGCATTGTTACCACAGCATTCTGCAGCGATATTTGTACAGGACAATGATCCAACACACCTCCAGGCTGTGTAAGGGCTATTTGATCAAGAAGGAGAGTGATGGAGTGCTGCATCAGATGACCTGGCCTCCACAATCACCCGACCTCATCCCAATTGAGATGGTCTGTGATGAGTTGGACCGCAGAGTGAAGGAAAAGCAGCCACCAAGTTCTCAGCATATGTGGGAACTCCTTCAAGACTGTTGGAATAGCATTCCAGGTGGCTTCCTCATGAAGCTGATTGCGAGAATGCCAAGCTGTCATCAAGGCAAAGTGTGGCTACTTTTAAGAATCTAAAATCTAAAATATGTTTTGATTTGTTTGACACTTTATTGGTTACTAAACGTTTCAATATGTGTTATTTCATAGTTTTCATGTCTTCACTATTATTCTACAACGTAGAAAATAGTAAAAATAAAGAAAAAAACATTGAAGGAGTAGGTGTTTTGACTGGTACTGTATGTATCAACACATGGTCTAACGAAGCACTTAGCGAATGTTCTCTCTACGTGTTTGTTCGGCAGTTGTTTAAAAAAAAAACTTCGCTCATAAATAACGATGCATCTGGTAGAATCATCTCAGTGGTTAAGTTTCATTGCAACAGGGAAACAAGGCCCTGATCTGATTGGTCAAAAAAACAATTACTGAAAAAAAAGATACAGACCTTCTCTTTTTCTGACTACTGGCTATTTCAGATGTACGCACCAACTACTGACTATTTCAGATGTACTCACCAACTACTGACTATTTCAGACGTACTAACCAACTACTGACTATTTCAGATGTACTCACCAACTACTGACTATTTCAGACGTACTCACCAACTACTGACTATTTCAGATGTACTCACCAACTACTGACTATTTCAGATGTACTCACTAACTACTGACTATTTCAGATGTACTCACCAACTACTGACTATTTCAGATGTACTCACCAACTACTGACTATTTCAGATGTACTCACCAACTACTGACTATTTCAGATGTACTCACCAACTACTGACTATTTCAGATTTACTCACCAACTACTGACTATTTCAGATGTACTCACCAACTACTGACTATTTCAGATGTACTCACCAACTACTGACTATTTCAGATGTACTCACCAACTACTGACTATTTCAGATGTACTCACCAACTACTGACTATTTCAGATGTACTCACCAACTACTGACTATTTCAGATGTACTCACCAACTACTGACTATTTCAGATGTACTCACCAACTACTGACTATTTCAGATGTACTCACCAACTACTGACTATTTCAGATGTACTCACCAACTACTGACTATTTCAGATTTACTCACCAACTACTGACTATTTCAGATGTACTCACCAACTACTGACTATTTCAGACGTACTCACCAACTACTGACTATTTCAGATGTACTCACCAACTACTGACTATTTCAGATGTACGCACCAACTACTGACTATTTCAGATGTACTCACCAACTACTGACTATTTCAGACGTACTCACCAACTACTGACTATTTCAGACGTACTCACCAACTACTGACTATTTCAGACGTACTCACCAACTACTGACTATTTCAGATGTACTCACCAACTACTGACTATTTCAGACGTACTCACCAACTACTAACTATTTCAGATGTACGCACCAACTACTGACTATTTCAGATGTACTCACCAACTACTGACTATTTCAGATGTACGCACCAACTACTGACTATTTCAGATGTACTCACCAACTACTGACTATTTCAGACGTACTCACCAACTACTGACTATTTCAGATGTACGCACCAACTGTCAGCATTTGTTTTGGTTTTTTCACTTCGGGGACTGATTTGTAAAACACCTGGAAGCAGTAGCCTACTTTTCTCTCTCCACATGTCACTTAAATATGTTGCTTCTGTTTTCCCCAAGGACACCAAGACACTTTGCATCCGCCAGGATCACCATGCAGTAACATATAACTGATATTTGAGCGTGTTGAAATAATTGAGGAGCTGATTAACCAAAAGCTCATTTGAATTTCCCTCTTGCACAAATTCTCTAATTTGGTTCTCAGTTGAAAGAGTGTATTCAAATATTTCACTGCTTTGAGTTACAAACGTGGGCCCTGCCTGCACTCTATGGCGCTTACAGTTTGACTCCTTAACTGCACCCTTTCAAAAGCCCGCTTTTTGATGGATTTTGATAGTGTGATTAATTCATGCTTTTTTTTATCAGAGTTTAACTTCTGTTGACTTTCTAATTGCCTCTCCAAGCAGGCAGGGGTTATTTTTCTTCATAACTCTTTTGACAACAAACACAGGCTGTTTTGGCCAGGAAAGCCCAGAGAAAGCAACTGATTGTGTTTGTGTGTGCGTGTGCGGGTGCCTGTGCGTGTGCACGCGCACGCGTGTGTGTGTGTGTGTGTGTGTGTGTGTGTGTGTGTGTGTGTGTGTGTGTGTGTGTGTGTGTGTGTGTGTGGGGCAGCCAGGTTACACTAGATCGACTTCAGTTTTCAACGTTTCTCTAGGTCCCCAGGTTACACTAGATAGACTTCAGTTTTCAACGTTTCTCTAGGTCCCCAGGTTACACTAGATCGACTTCAGTTTTCAACGTTTCTCTAGGTCCCCAGGTTACACTAGATAGACTTCAGTTTTCAACGTTTCTCTAGGTCCCCAGGTTACACTAGATAGACTTCAGTTTTCAACGTTTCTCTAGGTCCCCAGGTTACACTAGATAGACTTCAGTTTTCAACGTTTCTCTAGGTCCCCAGGTTACACTAGATAGACTTCAGTTTTCAACGTTTCTCTAGGTCCCCAGGTTACACTAGATCGACTTCAGTTTTCAACGTTTATCTAGGTCCCCAGGTTACACTAGATAGACTTCAGTTTTCAACGTTTCTCTAGGTCCCCAGGTTACACTAGATAGACTTCAGTTTTCAACGTTTCTCTAGGTCCCCAGGTTACACTAGATCGACTTCAGTTTTCAACGTTTATCTAGGTCCCCAGGTTACACTAGATAGACTTCAGTTTTCAACGTTTATCTAGGTCCCCAGGTTACACTAGATCGACTTCAGTTTTCAACGTTTCTCTAGGTCCCCAGGTTACACTAGATCGACTTCAGTTTTCAACGTTTCTCTAGGTCCCCAGGATGACAGGAGAAGTCTTCACGGGTTCAATCCCAGCGCTAGGCACTCGTTTTTATTTGTTCTGTTTCAACCTTATTCCAAACCTTAACACTTACCTTAACCAATCATAAGGAATGCCTAAACTTAACCATAAAAATGTGAGATATTGTTGGGTTGGCTGGCCTGACAAAGAGAGAGAGCAGAGCAGTCCACAAACAAGCCTGAACGGAGCAGGTGGAGAGAGTTGCCAATGTAGCCTTTTAGACAAGGGGCTTGGTTGACTGTAAGAAGCTCCACAAAGACAGGGGGGGGGGGGGGGGGGTTGAGAGGAGGAGGAAGAGGAGGATAGAGCATGGAGAGCACCTGAAAGGGCCCAGGCTCCATTATGAGGCCCAACATCAAGGGGTTAAAAAAGACAGAGGAGAAGAAACAAGAATGCCACACTGGCTTGTCTGTATTCTCTGTTTAGTAACAGAGGGACACACCGGCTTGTCTGTATTCTCTGTTTAGTAACAGAGGGACACACCGGCTTGTCTGTATTCTCTGTTTAGTAACAGAGGGACACACTGGCTTGTCTGTATTCTCTGTTTAGTTCATGTAGGGAGGCTTGTCTGTATTCTCTGTTTAGTTCATGTAGGGAGGCTTGTCTGTATTCTCTGTTTAGTTCATGTAGGGAGGCGTGTCTGTATTCTCTGTTTAGTTCATGTAGGGAGGCTCTAATAAAAAGACACCATGTGCCAACTGAGAGCCTACAATTAACAGATCAGGGTGATAAAGAGGTTGCATGGCTGCGAGGCAAGGCCCCCCCCCCCAGGCCCCCCAGGCCCCGAGGCTCCGTAGGCAGAGGGGAGTGGGCTCAGCACCGCTGATGAGGAGGCCAGATAATCTCCCCCCCCCCCCCCCCCACCGCAACCTATGTCCTGAAGCACCTTCAGCAAATACCTGCTCAATATTCTAGTACAGAGGGTATAGGGGGAAGGTGGGGGGTGGGGTGCTGGGCGTTGGGGGGGCATGTGGCGCGTCTGCAGAGGGGAGATACACAAAAGCTGAGCGAAACAAAACCCGGAACATCTGCTAAAGCGATTGCGGGTAAATATGTTTGACAATTATTGTTTACAGTGACAGTGGTAACAGTTCACAAAATCAAACCCCATTTCTATTTGCAATGGAGCAGATGGGCCTACAGCGATCCATTAACGGGCTGTCAGGAGCTTAATTTTGAAGTTACTTTTATGTCTTTGCTTCGCCATTGCTCAAACGAAGCGTTCTTATTTGGGCTAATGATCGTTATCCATTTGCTGGGTCTCAGTGAAGATACCCGGTGCTCATTGTGTCGTTTTGTATTGGCTTTTCAAGGTTCTCTCACTGCAAGTGTTTACAGTGGAATGGTGATTCCTTCCTTGAATCTGTAACTGTTTATCTAGGCACACATTCTGTTATATTGTTGAGGGTGGAATCTGTTTCACTTGAAGGCACATCTCTGCAAAGACAATGATTTTTCTGTTTGTTTGGATGCAAATGGAGAAATAGCCTCCACATTAGGGGGCATTTGGGTTGGTAACTTGTGAGTAATTTGATCAACAACACAAATTATTAATAGCAACTGCTTGTCATTCATCCTCCCACTGTGTTTCTCCTATCTATTCTGCTTCAATACTACACAAAGGTACCAGCCATTAGATGCATGCAAAACACTCAGTCTGAATACCATGTGCAAAACCACAGTCCTTAATCCAATAAATAGCAGTGGTTTTGAAAGGTGGGTGGTGGTGTCATGGGGGCTTTTACGTCTCAGTATTTATCGATGCGACGGGAAGGGCAGGAGGAGGTGAGCGGTGTACACACATGAAGATGAACACATTGTCTACTGTTACACCTTGTCACTGTTCCTCCCCAACACTGTACATTCTAATGATGATCAATCAAAATGTGTTGAGGCATAATTAACCCCGGTCTCCCGTTGCTCTAATTGATGCTTATTAGAGGGCCTGTGTGATTCCATGACAAACACAAAGTAGAGGGAGAGAGAGAGAGATGGGAGAGAGAGAGACCTGGGGGGAGAGGGGGAGAGAGAGAGAGATGGGAGAGAGAGAGATCTGGGGAGAGAGAGGGGAGAGAGATAGATGGGAGAGAGAGAGATCTGGGGAGAGAGAGGGGGAGAGAGAGAGATGGGAGAGAGAGAGATCTGGGGAGAGAGAGGGGGAGAGAGAGAGATGGGAGAGAGAGAGACCTGGGGAGAGAGCAGGAGAGAGAGAGAGTGAGATGGGAGAGAAAGAACCCTGGGGAGAGAGGAGAGAGAGTGATGGGAAAGAGAGACCTGGGAAGAGAGAGGGAGAGAGAGAAGGAGGAAAGAGTGCTCTGATTGGTAAGCAACGTTCGGGAGCGATGTATACCGGGGTAACCAACACTTAATTATCAATGAGGTTTTAGCAACACTTTGAGAACCCCGGGGCACTGTTTCCTCTCAGTAATAGTAATGGCTCTTTTAATGGAACTTGTGTTAAACACAGTGCTGCCGCTCGCTAGCTGCTTGCGTTTGTCCCCACCAGTTGAGGCTGCCATGATAATCTGGGTGATGAGAAGGAGCGGAGGCTCATTTTGATCATTTCAACACCATGACTTTTTAAAGTGGTTGAAGGCCGTGGTGGTGGCATGAGATACGCAGGCCGCCGTGTGACGAAAGGAGTGACGGTCAGTGTTTAGTCACTGTGACTTTATCTAGGGTCATTGCTTAGCTCAAGACTCCAGGAGTAGTTTGAATGCTGTCAGACACTGCCTATGTGGTGTTGAATTTATATTTGGCTAATGAGACAAGCATTTTGACTTCTGTATCCTGTTCAAAACATGCATTTTCACCTCTAGTTGCATGTACCAACAACAGTTTGAAACCTCGCTAACTAACTGGCTGACAGACTAGTCCACCATTCCCATTCACAACATCAGTACTTCCTGGTTTAGCTAGCCAACGTCACACCATCATCCCCACTCATCTCCTTTCACCACTCAATATCTCCCAGTAGATAAAGCTTGTTGTGACTGATCTTTCACACATACAGCCCACCTCACACTTTGAGCAGTGTAGCGATGCGGGCTCGGCAATGAGCCGTATCCAGCCACTCATTTAGGGCACAATGCTGGAGGTGTGGGCTGGGGCCAGAGCTGAATGGGCTGGAGATGCATGGGCTGGGGATGGG
Source organism: Oncorhynchus mykiss (assembly GCF_013265735.2). NCBI lineage: Eukaryota > Metazoa > Chordata > Actinopteri > Salmoniformes > Salmonidae > Oncorhynchus > Oncorhynchus mykiss. Next base: position 10,141,689 of record NC_048575.1, read on the forward strand.
GCTGAAGCTGGTTATGTGGCTGGTGACAAGGCAGGGGGCCTCCCGGAGCCAGGCGAGGCCCAATTTACCCACTTTGCTGGGGATCCTGTCATGAGGATCCTGGGTGAGTTTGAGTGAATCGGGGAAACCCTCCTCCTTCAACGCTGTTGGGATCTGGGTTAGCACATGCCAATCAGTCGGAATGGGATGACACGTGTGTGATGACACAGCTATAGAGCTCCTTCTCCTCTCACTGCCTGGCTGTGTCACAGACAAGATGATGTCTCGATGGCCATGGCATTTCAATGTCAATGGGCACGCGAGGTTGGATTTATCGTGCAAGATTGACTGAGACGTTTGTAAAGTTTATTAGGTAGGTGTGATTTAGTCATAGAGCAGGAAACCTTCAAACAGGACACAGAAAATAACACACAATGATAAATCACAATTTTCACACATCCAATTTGATTATTAATTGTGATGACCCTTTTTGTTTGGATGGGAAAACCTTTAGTAACATCATTAGGCTACCGTTCAAGTAATTTTCAATGTCTCACACCAAATAGCATTGACATGCTGTTCCTCCATCTAAAGAATGGGAAAATCAAAGTTCTGTGTTTTGACCCCAAAAAAAGTATCCGCCATTTTTAAAATGGGCCTCTCACTTTCAAATTGGTTGTCAGGGAACTCTGACTGTCCCACAGTCAGTCAGACTAGCAGGAGGGAGGAAGAAATACTTCTGACAATTCACTGGCATGAAAGCCAGCCCCTCAAGCTAACAAATTCAGAGAGAAAATTACAGTTTTGCACATTTGTGTCAATATGCATGTCAAAAGGTAATTGTTGGAAATTGTTCTGCAATGTCAAGTCCTCTTGGAAGTGTTTAGCCTGTGGTTAGATCTAACTGTTTCGTCTTATACTCAAGAGGTCGAAGCAATCTCCCCTCCTGTATAAGTTTCCTCTAGTAAGATAATCATTTTGAAATTCGTCATAAACAGTTATTACACATTATCAACCTCTTTCCCAGATACTGAAAATGATAATGAAATTTGAAATATAAACACAACATGCAAGGCCCACCCACCTGGGAGCCAGGCCCTGCCAATCAGAATACATTTATCCCCACAAAAGGGCTTTCTTACAGACCAGAAATATTCATCAGCTGTCTGGGTGGCTGATCTCAGACGATCCCTCAGGTGAATAAGCCGGATGTGGAGGTCCTGGGCTGGCGTGGTTACACGTGGTCTGTGGTTGTGAGGCCGGTTGGACGTACTGCCAAATTCTCTAAAAACAACATTGGAGGTGGCTTATGGTAGAAAAATGTACATTAAATTATCTGGCAACAGCTCTGTTGGACATTCCTGCATTCAGCATGCCAATTGCTCGCTTCCTCAAAACTTGAGACATATGTGGCATTGTGTTGTGTGACAAAACTGCATATTTTAGAGTGGCATGTAAAATTGTCCCCAGCACAAAGTGCACCTGTGTAATGATCATGCTGTTTAATCAGCTTCTTGATATGCCTCACCTGTCAGGTGGATGTATTATCTTGACAAAGGAGAAATGCTCACTCACAGGTATATCAACAAAATGTGTTCACAAAATTTGAGAAAAATAAGCTTTTTGTGATTTTGGAACATTTCTGGGATCTTTTATTTCATGAAACATGGGACCAACACTTTACATGTTCTGTTTCAATTTTTGTTCAGTATAAATACAAGTTATAAACAATTACAATTTGTTATAAGTACGTGCTTTATGAGGTCTTTTTAGGAGTAGATGATCAAAAGTCACTAACCAAGTCATTCACTCTGGCCTCCTTTTGCACTGTTAGACAAGCATAAGGTATTCTTTATGGCGCTAAACTCATTCTGCTCATGTCTTTCCTACAGGGAACTAACTATAGGATCATCTTTATCTGCACAGACAGGAGAAATTATGAAAATGGCCACGAGAAGTATGACGGCAATGAGGATGAAGACGATGATGATGATGATGATGATGATGATGATGATGATGATGAAGAGGACAAAGAGGTAACTTAGTCAAGTGGCAAGGCCTCACCAGTGTGAATGTGAACAGGTTCTAATCTACAGCATAGGGAAGTCTTCACAACATCCTCGGGAGAGGGGTTCTGGGGCTTAGAGTCCACTCCACAGCTTCAGACAGCCCAGGTAGAGAGTGTCTTGGAGCGTCAGTGTAATGTAATTCGCAGCTTTAGTGTTCATTCTGATTCAAGTGGGAATTCGTCTTGGGCTCAGTCACAGAAACACAAATATTTATACAGACCGTCCAAACAACAGGAAATAAAAGTAATTGGCAACGTGGAAAAAGACAATTGTGGAAAACATCAGTGGAATACATCAATATACCCTTCCCAATCGGCGTTTAAAAGGGAAAGGAGGATACCTAGTCTTTAGAGTGGAAATGACTGTGTAAAGGTGTTATAGGCCTATCTTACTGGATGAAGTTTTAATCATCAACCTTAAAGGCAGACGTTCAAATGAGCTTCAGACAGAAGGGTTGCTAAGCATTTTGTCTTACAGGTCCTTCTGACTGCTTGGGAGGGGGAGGGGGGGGGTGCATGTGTGTCTTCTCTGATCACATTTATCATGTAACTTGCTAAACAACTGAGCAATTGCATTATTGTATTTCCAGATACATGTATTTTTAAACTATCTTTGTGGATAATAAAAATCCGTGGGCATGGATTCATTCTAACAGCGTATCTACATCCTTCAAATCCGCCTAGTTATTTAGCAGAAGAAACAAGTAATTATTCAGGAAATGTGCAATAAGCCAAAAGTTTGAGATGTATTATGAAGGGAAAAAAAAGGATTGAGGGGAGAAAAAACGAAAAGCAGTATAGGCCAAGCCGTTGAGTTGATTACGTCTCAAGTGAAAGCTGCTCTCTTTCTCTGCGCAGAGTAAGTCCTTTATCACCGTGCGGCACTGGCGTTGCCTGGAGCTATTGCTTGCCTCGAGCAAGGTGCGAGGACAGCAAACGGGATACTATCATCAAACTTGATAATAACGCTGGGTATGCCACAGCTGCGCGGTGACCCTTTGTGATGGAACCGATATCAGCTTAGATGAAATAGTGTTCCTCTTTGGTTTTAAATTATCCTGTCTATTAATTTAGTCCGACATCAGTGTCTCTACCTCTCTCCATTTCCCTCTCTTATTATATTCCTTATCCGTGAAAAATATACGATTTCCTTACAAATGGTCCATTTTACTAGAGTCATTTCTCATCGTTGATTCGTAGAAAATAAAGCTGGGGGGGGGGGGGGGGGGGAGAACTTCATAGCACAGTGCAGCCGAACTAAAACTGTAACAAAACATATGACACGTTTTGTCGTTATCTTTTCGAATTTTCTGGAATTGTTTACATGCCATATATTCATTCTAGAGAAATAGGCAATATATAGACAATAGAGCGAGTTTACCGAATAACCTAGTTCTCTTGTCAATGGATAGATTAATGTAGGCTAAGGTTGCTGCCGTCAATTCTCAATATGATCAACAAACAAGAGGTCATATTTATTAAGAATTCATAGATATTTTGCCGTTGACATACTTTGTTAATCTTGTCATTATGTCAATGGAAATATTATAGTCTGAAAAAGGTTGTTTCTGGATTCAATTTGATTTAGGCTATTCCTTTGATGTAGACAGGCCTATGCGTTTTTTTGTGTGAAAAAAAATCGAATTTATTATAATATTACTATTAGATCATTTGGCCTGATATTATTATTATTAGTAGTAGTAGTAGTAGTAGCAGTGTAACAGATGTGAAATGGCTAGCTAGTTAGCGGTGTTCGCGCTAAATAGGGTTTCAATCGGCTCTGCAAGGGCCGCGGCATTTGTGGAGCGATGGGTAACGATGCTTCGTGGGTGACTGTTGTTGATGTGTGCAGAGGGTTCCTGGTTCGCGCCCGGGTATGGGCGAGGGGACGGTCTAAAGTTATGTAGTAGTAGTTGTAGTTGTCTATCTATTGCCTTGTAGTAGTAGTAGCATTAGTAGTTGTAGTAGCAGTATTAATAATATTAGTAGTAGTAACAGTAGTAGCAGTAGCCAGTAGTAGTAGTAGTAATAGCAGTAGTAGTAACAGTAGCAGTAGTAGTTGTTGTAGTAGTAGCAGTAGTAGCAGCAGTAGTAGCAGTAGTAGTAGTAGTAGTAGCAGTAGTAGCAGCAGCAGCAATAGCAGTAGCAGTAGTAGTAACAGTAGCAGTAGTAGAGGTAGTTGTTGTAGTAGTAACAGTAGCAGTAGCAGTAGTAGTAGTAGCAGTAGTAGCAGCAGCAGTAGTAGCAGCAGTAGCAGTAGTAGTAGTAGTAGCAGTAGTAGTAGCAGTAGTAGCAGCAGCAGTAGTAGTAGTAGTAGTAGTAGTAGCAGTAGTAGTTGTAGTAGCAGTAGTAACAGTAGTAGTAACAGTAGTAGTTGTAGTAGTAGTAGTAGCAGTAGTAGTTGTAGTAGTAGTAGTAGTAGTAGTAGTAGTAACAGTAGTAGCAGTAGTAGTTGTAGCAGTAGTAGTAGTAGTAACAGTAGTAGCAGTAGTAGTAGTAGTAGTAGCAGTAGTAGTTGTAGTAGCAGTAGTTGTAGTAGCAGTAGTAACAGTAGTAGTAACAGTAGTAGCAGTAGTAGTTGTAGTAGTAGTAGTAGTAGTAGTAGTAGCAGTAGTAGTTGTAGTAGTAGTAGTAGCAGTAGTAGTAGTAGTAACAGTAGTAGCAGTAGTAGTGGTAGCAGTAGTAGTAGTAGTAACAGTAGTAGTAGTAGCAGTAGTAACAGTAGTAGCAGTAGTAGTTGTAGTAGCAGTAGTTGTAGTAGCAGTAGTAACAGTAGTAGTAACAGTAGTAGCAGTAGTAGTTGTAGTAGTAGTAGTAGTAGTAGTAGTAGTAGCAGTAGTAACAGTAGTAGCAGTATTTTCTTTATTTTTACCTTTATTTGTACAGGTTTTTCTCATTGAGATAACATCTATTTTCCAAGAGAGATCTGGTCCAATAGCATAGTAGTAGTAATGGTAGTAGGCTGTTATTATTACACTAATGACACCAACTTCGATCAGATCATTTTAGCAAGCAGTTTTGAGTATGAGAAAGATTGTTACTTGCTCTAGTCTTAGGGCGTGTTAACATGGTGTAAGCCAGCAAGAACCTCAAAGCATGTTACGGGATCAGCATCGCTTGATGGTTTGGTACTTTACAAAAGTATTATATCTTCAGATTGTACTTGGTGCAAATGTTCGTTTGGAAAAAACAGTTTCTCAATACAAATCATTCTTAGCTGTTTCTTATGTTATGACAATATTGTAACCCAATAGCTGAGGCTCATAAAGCCAGAACTTTATATGAGGCAAATTGAAAGAATTGTCGTTCATGTGTAAAAAACAGTTATCTAATTTCATTGAGTGGGATACGATTAAATTGTTTCTATTTGTAAAGCATCAATTAGATACGCAATAAAATAGACATCATTCTTCCCCACCTTTACCAAGTTCACCATCTAAGCGACCTATACAGACAAGTAGTTCTACGGGTCCCCGGAAATCTGTAACGAATGGCCAACATAATGACACAATAACTAAAGTGAACAGACTGCATGAGACCAATGAATAAATAAATACATGGATACATACATTAATAAACAAACGAATAAATAAAGTAGTTTTGGGGTATGTATGGAGCGTGAAGCCTTTTGGTTAAATGTTCGCATCATTTGCAAGGTCTAAGGTTTGATAAAAAAGAGACAGCCCTCAAAAGGCGGTTGATTGAAATGGCGTGTGTTGAGTTGACGGGAGCCAGCGAGGGACAAAGCCCCGCGAAGCCATGGCCACTCGAGCAATTATTCCTCCACGCTGAATTTGGATTAGTGCAATGGAAAGAAGCATATGTTTGGCCCGGGGCGACTGTCCCCCCGGCTGCTTTCAGAGAATGCAGGGAGAGAGAGGGGCAGAGAGACTGAAAACTAGAATATAAACTACATTAACCGAGAGGTGAAACATTAACACAATTTCAATCCCCTATTTTTGTATATTTGGGAGACACAAGCCCATGAAATTAGTCGACCTCCGCTTTTGACAGGTGAAGGCAACGATAGTAGAACAACCGTGCTGCCTATGAATTGTAATGAGCATGAGCAGTCATCACACCACTAACATTAAGATACAAAGTAAACACATGCCCAGATGCTATCCTTCTCTCTAAAAATGACACCATATAAACATGATATTATGTTAACCTTACCGAACCATAATCAAATATAATTTAGGCCTAGCCACATACTAGGCTAGTATTAGTCTGATAACAACTATGTTAATGTTTATAAGCCAAGATACTGCCATCTAGTTGAAATATTGTCTTTTGATGTTAAATTCGTTTTCTCACTGACAATTTTGTGAACATAAATGAATTGGAAAATCTAACTATGGGTAAATGCTGAGATTTTTTTCATTTGCATTAAGTAATACATATGTGGCGTGGCCTGTGCACATACCAATAGGCCTAAAGTAAAAGGAAACTTTTGAGACATGGGGCCTATATCTCTAGGCTTTGTTTGTATGTGCGTGCGTGCCTGCGTGCGTGCGTGGCTGTGTGTGCATATGTGTGGTCCCAAAGTTGTCGCCTTAATAATCATCAAACACCTATCTTAATTTCTGAATGACCCATATTGGGTTGGAAATATCGTATTTTCCACTTACCCAGAAGTCATTTTGTTTAGTCAAAGTCAGTTAATGTTTTCTAATCGATTAGCTGATGTCTCAAGTAATCAAGAACGATTTGTTGGAGTCCATGACCTTTCGTGGCTTTTGAGGCCCGGCTCGCACAGTGGGGTGAGGTAAGTGGGTGTTGAGACCGAAATGAGGTTTGATGTCAGACTTGACGACAATTAGCCATTTTGCGCTTCATTGCAAACATAGAGTAACATAATTCGATTGCACCGGTCCCCGTTTCATAAGTCATGAGTGAACCCTATATGCATACAACACATTTGTATCTAGCCTAAAGGCTAGGCTACTTGTCGAGTGACCTGCAGTTTGGAATTCGTAGTTAACAAGATATAAAGAAATTGGCAATTTGTTGAAACAGATGTGTCCATACAGGAACTATAGTAAATGAAAATATATAAACACATTTGTACATGATAAACTCTCCAAATATTGTATATACATTGTTTGCATGTTGCAGATGGAATGTTATACTATGTGCACGCTTGACACAACAGGTTTTCAGTTCAGAGGTCAATATGACGACCATCGAGGTTCCTTGTGTAGGCTATACAACACATGGCAAAGCAGTACAGCGTATCATCGTTATGGAAACTGGTTCAAAGCCATAGTTGCACTTGATACATTACGTTTGTTGATCTGATGCAAATACATTCAAATTGGTGTTTGAATGGTCGATTAAATACATTCTGTTATTTCATGCATTAAAACTGGAATCGAAAAGGAATGGACTCAGCACCGAAAATCAAACAATAGCTATGGCCACTAATAACAGTCTTTAGTCTATTGCAAAATCTGCCATCGCAAAGTATTCTACTGTCATGAAAGATGTTGGAGTCTACTCTGGTCTTGTGATTTATGAAAAAACAGAAGACACTAGTGTTAGCTCAGCAATAACTCCCAACAACATCTCAACAAAATAGTTTCCGAATAGAGTCCGATAAACGTGCCTGTGGAGTGTAGTTTATGCGTGCCTGAGAGCAAGCATACATGCGCGCGTTGTATTTCTGCATGTTCGTGTATAGCCTATGCAATCAAGAGTGCATGGGAATATCTGATCAATATATTTATATATATTTTACCATTTAAGAATAGGCTATTTAATAACAACTCGGGAACAGTACACAGTGAACACACGTATTAATTATTATAGTGGAATCAAGTGTAATTGATGTAGCTGAAACCAGGGGTTACGGATTGAATTAGACAAATTCAGTTGGGTATTGCTGACTGCCTGTAAAATTTGCAGGCCTCTTCGTTGTTGTAAATTACTTTAGCTCTAAGACATTATGTCAAACTAGTTCTACCTGTTTATGATGAAATTATGGCAACATTTGTGTTAAAACGTATAGGCCTATGTAAATGACATGTTTGTATCAACGTAAACAAACGAAATAAATATATACATATTATTTTTAACAACACTTTTTTAAAGAAATGGGGGCAATGGTATTTCCTGTATCATGCCTTGATAGACAGGCCTATGGCCTATAGCTTTCGACAGCAGCCATTGTGATAGATATTTAGGCTATAATGCGTTCGTTTCGCTCTCAAAAACTGTTTTCATTTATTAAATAACATTAGCATTAATGACACACGTAAGGGGCTTCCTAATACAAATGCATAAATAAGCATACGATTGTTTTCCTTGTGACTATTTTTCTACGGATGGAGCAGCCGGGTATTCCTCTTTATGAGTGAGCTATTGTGCCTGGGGTTAGGATCCCACACACAATCTGAGATGCAGCCAACAAAAACAGCCCTGACAGACCATGGCTCGCTTCACCTGCCACAGCACTGCATCGCAATTATGCCAAGGACGTGTACAGTTAGGCTTCATTCACCTTATTTGAAAACAGACTGTCTGGGTTAGAGAAAGAGAAGACGAAGCTAGAACGCTCTAGACTAGAACGTGACAGTGAAAAGGAGATCTAGAGCACAGACATAGCATATTCATATACATCCACAGACTCTGCTCCATGCATCAATATATTGATTTCGAGGTGCATGCCATCAATATACAATCCAAACTCTATTTGAATTAGGTTATGTAATGCAATGTTCCCATGGCCTTTTTGCACGTAGGCTACATCTGGTGTATTAGCAGTAGCACACGTGATCATTTGCATGGATATGACTTATACGAAGCCTATGGGCTATAAGGTAGAGATGTGACCAAATATAACAGATATCCACATTCCGAATGATTTGCCATATCAATTAACTTAATGCTTATGAAATAAGTTATATTCCAACTGGACGCTGTCAAACAACACCGATAATTACAGACAGCCTAGTAGTAAAAAATATATATTTGATGCATATCTTAAAACAAACAAAAAAAACAGAGTGGTAGGGAATGGCAAGTGTAATAACCTTCAACACAGCCGTGCACATCTCACTGATTTTAAACAACGGTTTCGCTTGAGGGCTGGCGCTTCACACACGCATCAAACACCAATGTATTCATTGTTTTCTGTGTCATTTGGCAGGGTAAAAAGCTCCGCTGCGGTTTTGAATGATCCTGTGCTATGAACTATGAGTTGAAAGTATATGTGCTTTTTTATTTTTACTATAGCCTACTTGAGGGAAACAATGGGTTCAGCTGCTTATTGCAAGGAACAATTGTCAGGGGACAGTTAAACGCAATTACTGTAACCGGGCTGAATAAAAAAAAAAATGCCAAGAACGAAAATACACCCGGGCGTATATCAACCACCGAATAAAAACTTTAAAAGATATGAATACAAATCGACATGAAGCGTATCAAATATTTATTTTTTTCTGGGCAACAAAGGACTATAATACATTGACAGGCATGGGAACTATTGCCAGAAGAGGTCTATACAATACAGCTAAAACCGCCTCCAATTTGGACATACAAGATATCAGGTGGTCCCAAATGTTTTTAATTTCTTTGAACATGAAAAAAAAAAATCTAAAGACAATATCCATTTATTGCTTTTATGGTGCTTCAAGGGAAGAACAAGAGGTGAGACGTATTCTGATTGGCACAACACATAAAATCTTGTATTAAAACAAGAAAGTAGAAACACAAAAGAGTTCTTATCAGGATATCGCGTATGCTCTTTTCAACAACAACAAAAAAAACCCGGAATAGAATAAGGATGATAGAGAGAAATGGAGGTTTATTTCTATTACATTTGTTCACTTGCTTCAATGTCGCCTCAACATGCTACAAGAGGGCTGAATTGAAATATCCCAGATAAAAAAAATACCCCAAACTTCTGTTTTCTAAGAACCATAAAACCACATGAAGAACTAACCGAATATTTAAACCCACTAAAACAGGAGGCAACAGATAAATAAAAAATAAGTTTCAACAGACGCACCATATTTACAATTCCCATTAAATTACAGATAAATAAATATATACATACATGAACACAGATTCCCTTATATAACCGTGAATCGTGTTGAAAGTTCAAGTTGGTCATTTGGAGTGAGAGTCTGCAACTGAAGTCATGACATGTAAATGTGGATTTTTCAAAGTTTATTATTCACAATACTGATAATAATTCATCCTCTTTTAGCCTCTTTTTTTGTCATACGGCTACAATCGTAAATTGAGATATAATGGTCGCTGGATTTCAATCCGTTGCAGCTCATAAAAGGAGGGAGCAGGCCTACATAAAAAGTCCTCCATGTGGCAAAGACCTTTCTCTCTCTGGAGCTGTGAATTACGGTGGGCATCTTGCACGTCGCTTTCCGAAAATCCAAAGTTGAATGATAGTAAAAACAAACATGTAAAATCATCGCGAGATCAGGAAGTGGCCCGTTTACTTGATCAATAGTATCTATATGTATTTATAATATTTATATTGGGCTTTCAGGTGAGAATCACTTTCTGTGCTTCTCGTCTTTGTCTCCGCCTTTAGTGCCGCTGTCTGAGTGACTATTGTTGTTCAGGTACATTTTGTCCATGGCTTTAATCGCCTCCGTCAGATAGTTCTGGAGAGCGGTGAGGGCCGCGCACATAGCCGGGGTCCCGAATCCGTGAGAAATGAGACTGAAATGGGTCAAGCAACTCTGAATCCCTGGCTCAAGTATAGGTTGTGGTCGAGAATTCCCCAAGGGAGTACGGTCCTGGGAAAGCAGGTCTGTGAACTCTTTGCATATTTGCCTAAAAGGGGAGACAATATATGTGTTAATTACAATCATAATGCCAGTCTGCCCCTAATATAAATTCAGTATACAAGAGTTGTCCAAAAATCCTATTAATTTGATAGAATTTATATAGTTGTTAGCACAACATATTTGCTCAAAGTGACGTAGGCTATAGGCTACGTGTGATAGGCCTACTGTAGTGTCGAAATGTTTTAATGCAGTGGGGAAAGGTTATGTTGGCGTAGAACCAGCTATGTGTCAATGCAAACGCAATCACAGCAAACAAAATGGTTGCGTGTGGATGAGGCCTGCTCAATAGACCGACCAATGACAGTACACTCCAGTTTGGATAGGCTAATACAGGCCGATTCGTCCACGTGTTTTATTTCATGCTTACGCACCATGATAAACATGTTTGGCATGAATCAAATGAAAAAGAGAGTTGGGATTTTAAATTCAGTTAGTTGACAGGGTGAAATTCCAAAAGTGTTTGTTCATTTGAGCATTTTGTCGCGTCCATAACATCACGTGATGACTTATCCGGCGCATTAGAAGCTCAAATATTTTGACGTTAGTCGATTAATTTGTATCCAATAATTTTTGTTTGTCAGTTGTAATGTGTCACATTCATTCAGAATGCAATTAATTCGTGGAAAAGAACACTACAATGTAACCCAAATATCAATGCCAAAAATGTAACACTAGAAATCCATGTGAAACCTATCAAAAAGCCTTCAACAAACGACCATCCATTTGAGTTTGTGTTTGCAAACACTGTCGATGTAAACATGAGAATGACTTGAAAACATTTTTTGGGACATACGAAATGTGATAACATAACACTTACTTCGTTGCCAATAACATGTTTTTTCTTTGGACGTGTTCGTTTGGGTCGGAATGCTGGCGGTTTGTATATTCAGCTACTGCCTTGGCTGGAAACTCAGTCTCGCATACATAACCAAAATCTCTGGCAAGATGCACTGCTTCGCCTAAGAAGGAAATAATGGATTGAGTGTATAATATATTGCTCTGAATTGGTGACATCAAATATAGACCAATTAACACTTCCACTTAACAGATGATGAATTTAATGAACGTCTTCGGCCAAAGAGAAGGCATTATTATCGTATCCATGTCCAAAGCAGTAGGCTATATAGCACCTGTAGCATTCCTTCTTTCACATTATGGAACAAAATTCTATGTTATTAATAATACAAGTCAGGCACCATACGTCCTTTTGAGAGAAGAGTTCACTACCAGGGAAACAGTACAACAATGTTATAAATAGCGTCATTGCACAACACCATGACATCGATTAGACATCCCTAAACATTATTGAAAGTCCATACGATAATGCAACATAGGAAAGCAATTTTAAAAGGCTATATACGTAAATCTCGCTCCGACATATTTTAGTTTTGAGAATTATAGGTTCATTCCATTGAGGTCTGCCTTTTTTGTTGATTTTGGTTTTCATTTCCTGAAACAGTTGGGTTTTTACTGCGGGGCTTCCTGGCATAAATCTCAACTCCAGAAGAACGCATGCGCGCCAATTATCGTCAAAGCTCATGTCCAGTAAACTCCTTTTTGTCGTTTCCATAAAATGGAGCGGATCATAAACAATAACAGCACTTCAGAAAAAAGCTTAGTATTTTCACTAAATAACCGAGAGCCTTCATACCCCCCACCCCCCTTATCGCAAAGAATCATACATTTGTTCAGCCTCATTACCATACAGCACCAAATTTCAATGAAGCACAATGAATATTGCATTCACTCTTCGGCTGTAATGATTAAGAGGAACCAATGAACCATCCCATGCTTTCACCTTTAAAACCCACAGCTCACCAAATACCACCGCGATGAATAATAACGGCTCAACTTTGCAAGCAACATTTCTTTATTCAATAGCCAATGCCATGATCACAGTACACCGTAAATGACTCATTTATATTATTTAATAGGCTCACAACATATAGTTCCGCCATAGGTCAGTTACACTTCCATCACAGAGAAAGAACGAGCCCAGTGTAAATAATAGGTGACCAGTAGCTGTGGCCTAGTAGTAGCCTTGGCCTACTAGAACTCTTACTACTAGCCTACTAGTACTAGCTTAATAATAATAAACGCCTTATAACACTGATCATGATAACAAGCCACTAAAATAAATCAATATAATAAATCAATCGATCCACTTCTGCCAGAGGTGAAGCAGCTCCACACTCCCGCTAGACAATAAATAAGCAAATGCCCATAAGCCGGCTTCAACAGCGAGCCTAATTCATCTGGCACAAACTAGGCCAGCAAGGCTAACCGACTCCTACCTCCAATGTAGTAGCCTAGCCTTAGGCCCATGCACTTTTACAAAGAGAGGATTGCACACAGGTAGGCTAAATACACAGGCCAATGTTGCGTAAAGCCTCTAGAATAATTACCATCATCATCATCTCACTCAAAAATACACAGATATCCTTCATGCATTATTGGTTTGCAAGGCCGGCACAAATTACACTAACGTACTGATTTCGAATGTTCCCCCTGAAACCGTTCAAAGCACCTGCTATCGCCGGAACCGGAATTCAGATAATTTACAATGCAATTTACCTTCAACTAGTGACGTCAGCAGGGTAACGTTTGCAGCCTTGCGTCTACCTGCAGGTAGATTTAATCCAATTTTATCCAATTTCTCTCTGAGGGACCTTCCGCCATTCTTAGACTTGGCTCTGTAACAAGAGAGTAAAAATAGCTTGTATGAATAGGCTAATTTATAAAATATTTTTTCAACACTCAATTGGACACACTATCTGATCCAAAAAGAGTTGAATTAATATTATTTAATCAAAGAGATAACTATCTATTTGGCATCGTATTTCTTTCATGTGCTTCTGTAACTATATATCGGTGTCTATAGGCCTGTTTGCGTGTCAATATAGGCTATGCATTGTCAACTCACTGAAACGGATTTATTTGAGTAAATACACAATATACAGCCAAAATACTGCCTTTGCGTCTAGCTTAGAATCAATAGACCGAACATTACAGTAGTTTACTTTTGGTGTAGGCCTATGTGATGTGCTTAAACATGTGTTAGAGGGTTGAGGGTAAGGCCAACAGGCCTACATTCATTTGTGGGCTACATTGCGAGAAAACAAATTCAGTGTGTGCGTAAAGTTAATATGGAATTTAACAGTCTGCCGTTAAGGCTGTTTTAAAAGCAGGAGGTGTCACGCTTGGTCGATTTAAATTATTCGTGGAATAAAAAATTAGAAGAGACATTAAAGTCCGGCTCACCTTCTCAGCACCCCGCCCAGCAGTGACGCGTTGAGGCACTCAGGCGGCGAGAGGCGTCTCTGCACTTCCGCCACCGTGACCTTGTACTTTGATGTGGAGCTAAGCAGAGACAATCGACCCGGAACAGAGCAGAACACTTCGTTGGGGTTTACCACACCGCCAAAAAGACCGTCCTTATTTATCCCAATGGTGGAGACATTGTTGTTCTTTGATAAAGAAACTGGACCTAGGGAACACAAAGACCAAGTTCAGTGAATCTCATTCAATGTAGACCCTTAACCATATCAGATCAATATCAAACGCAGTGTGTGTGCAGAGGTCTACACAAAATTCAAACAATGGGCATAGGGTAGGCTATGACAGGCCAAATCATAATGATAATATTAACACGAATCATAACACATTACATAAACAGACCTAATAATAATATTAATAATAATATATGTATTGTTTTCTTGTTGGTGTTATTAGGCATGGGCTAACCATTGCTAAAAACTATTTTATCGTATTTTAAGGCTTTGTTATAGGCCTATAAACCCTATATTTGTTTAGGAGGGGCTATATATTACGTTTGACCTCTGAAACATTGCACATTTCTGCAGACACACGCGCAAATGTACAATACACACACATCACACACACATCACGCTGAGAGAAGCTGATTTTCAAATATTCATGGTCCCCCTCAAAAATACATTCGTGCGTGTGATTTCTCTTTGCAGGGTTTACCGTTTTGTGTGCAGGAACCGGAGACAAAGGGACTAGCCTTTTGGATAGATCACTTGTGACATTAAGAGCTCAGGGGAGGCTAATAGAGACAATAGAAGCTAAACGAACTCTTGAGATTACTAATATAAGAGCCAATTATCATGCTGACGCGGAAAGAGCATCTCTCAAGATTCATCCTCAGCGCAACTAATTTGACTTGACAAAAGACTCTACATGGCGAGAGGAGTAACATTCAACCTGACCATGAAGTAGGTCTCAGACGCCCGAAATGGTCTTATAGTATAGGAGAAAACATTTCAATCCACACGCAATTATGCTAGGCCCATCTATATAATGCAACCCTGAACGCATTATTCCACAAACAACCGCAGCTATGTAAAACATTGATGGAATTGGACTCTATAAATGGTTTAGAGACCTTGCCCATTTTTGCAGGTTGAGATTTGTTCCACCTTGATGCAGGATCTGGTATCATCTTGATACTGAATACATACAGCATTAACAACTGCCATGTTACATTTGCTCCTGCGGTGCAAAGAGAACTACTCACTGGACACAGACGTCGCTTCAATACTCTAGTTTTGATTTACATTTGGCTGCGTTGTCATCTAACGTGAATTCAACGTGAAATCAACATTTAAAAAAGTCATTGGATTTAGATTCAAAGTTGGGTAAAAAAAAATACACATATCATATATGTAATATATGTAATATATGTAATATATATAATATATATTATGTTGATTACATCTTCTGTTGATTACTTTTTTCAAATATTATCAATTTTCCACGTTGACATCATCGCATAGATTTTTTGGGTTGAAATGACGTGGACAGTGTTTAGCCTATAGGCCTATATATGACATCGAGCGAAAAGGATGCAACACATTAAAACCTATAGGATACAGCATAACCTATATAGGGCATATTCGCATCTGACTACTTTGAAATGCTGACATTGGCCTTCATTGATTAAACATGTGCAGTTAGTTTGATGCACTCGAGCTCACGTATTAAAAAACACTGCGCATTAATCCATTTGGTTCAGTGAAGCCTTTAGCTACCGCACCGAGCTCCCGAGCAGAGTGGTGGACTGGTGTGGTGTTCAGCTTGTGCAAACAGGCATGGCATCTCGAAGGAAACTGCTTACCTTTTTTAATTACAGTCTGGTCTGGGATGTGAATTCCTTGATCCTCAATATGCTGCAACACACAGATGCACAAACACTATTTAATAAAGAATACAATGGAATGAATCTTACATGTCATGCTGTTTGCAAAAGGCTGGCGTGTAGCCCACAATCAGACAATATGGGGGGCCTATAGGTTACCTGTTATTATTTTCAATAAAGGGGAAGGGTTATTGTATATAGCTGTTGGGCAGGGTGCGTCGTGCACACCAGACTTAAATAACGCCTCAATAATCGTGACCTGATTCCATCCACAGATTGGCTACTTACGAATAAATATTAATTATATTAGGAATAACGGTGTTATTACAAGCCGTGCACGCTAATTAGTGATTAGGCCATTGTTTTCAATAAAACAAAACGATTCCTCACTATAGATAGACCCTTTAGTCATTCCATTTCTTCGTATTACCCGCTGAGCGATGAAACTTCATCTAACACATGGTGCTCAGTTAATGTGTAAAACTCCCGAGTGGACTATTGTATTATTATAGCTCACAGACCCCCACTCGTATCCGGACTTGAACGAGTCTTTTCAATGAGCACAATTAAATTAAATATGAAGGGAGGATATCCAGAATCACGGCAAAAAAAAATGACAGGGTATATGAATCAACAATCGTGGTATACCATCCATTTTGTGAGAGGGGTTTGAGATCAAATTATAGTCCTCAGAGCTGCAGTTTAGATCTGTTTAGTTTAGGGTAAGTGTTATTTATAACACTATATATATTTTCAGTGGAGGGAGGGGGTAAACAAATTATCTCTAATAAGGCTAATAACGTGCAAACACAGCTAGACAATATAGACTGAATAATCCAGGCCTGTATAACATGTTTGACTCGAAGGCGTTTGTAAAATAAAATACATTCGTACAAAAAGTCCTCTGTCAATTAAATTCAATTAAGGGCATAATCTTTTGCTATTTCTACATTTATAAAATTGAGTCATATTAATGTAGGCCTTAACATTTAATACAGAGCTGCCGATTTACAGCAGCAAACTTTAATAGAAGGCTAAGCGTGTAATAATAATGTATAAATCGTAATTATAAAATCATAATAACAACAATTATTATGATTATCATATCAATAATGTGAAAGTAATAATGTAATAGTAATAATAATATAATTACCAAATAATGCTGAATTACCTGAACATCTTCTAAAGAGTGATGTATTCCATGGATTGGGATAGAATCTGAGAGTCCCGTATCGAGTCCGTGGCCCGACGGCAGGAGCACTTCTCTCCGGTACTCTCTACAGAGCTGATGGGGCAGGCCGCGGTGCTGGTGCAGCAACGTGCTCTCCTGACTCTGCCTCTGGCCCGGCCAGCCAGGGTGCTGTGACTGCGGCTGAGCATGCAGGGAGTTGAGGGAGTAGGGGTCGTTGACGTGCGAGTAGGGGTCCTGAGACTGGGAGTAGATGGGCTGGTAGGGTGGGGGGAAATACGGTGGCTGGAAGTCGGAGTTTGGGGTATGGGAGAGCGGAGGAGCACTATACGGAGACTGGCCCACGCTTCCCAGCTGAGGTAGTCTGGCTGTCCCATTGCTGGTACCGTCGTGACGATCCTGCAGGAAAAAGGAATCGTAGAAATTAAACCTATACACCAACCCTCCATTTTACCCCGTTTTCACAGGGACTTTTATGGACTGTCACCTACAATCAGGCCTATTGCGTGTGTATCCAAATTTGTTGGTTGACATTAAATAAACTATGGGCAATAATGAATTAAATCAGATCTCTGTTGAACGGATGAATAATATCCTAATAATAATGCTAGTAATACTTATGATACCAATAATAACAGTGATAATTACTGTAGGCCAATAATACATTCGTATTGGATCGTTTTCGGAAAATAAATAAATGAATAGGCCTACAGTTGAAATATTTCGATACTGATGTAAAATGTGAGATATTTGTTTGGCTTAAATTGTCTGGATGCTATCTTAGCAAAACAATTTGATTAAATAAATGCAACAATCGGAGTCTGAATGCAGCATGAAGTATAGGCCTATCTCAGTCTTTGCCAAGGAGTCCAACTTACCATCGCGGAAAAGCTGTGCACTAACATCTGCGAAGATTTTCGAGCGATTCAAAATGTATTTTTCTGAATAAAAACGTTGACAAATCAACGAAAATTTACGAGCAAACAAAATAAAGCCAGCAACAACACTATTGAAAGATCACGTAGCCCAATGTTCAGATAAGCATCAGCGAAGAACGATAATCCATCAGAATTTGATTAAATTCCCACTATCCTTCATTCGATTCTAAAATGCAGTGTTTGGTCTTGCGGATTTATGTTTAAAGTTTCCTGTATCCCTGTTCCCCCGTCTGGCTCTATCACTGTTGTTCCTTCGCTTGAGCTCTATTAGCAAAGAGCTGCTTCTTCCCTTGGACTCCTAATAGCAGATATTCATGACTATTAATATTAGGCTACACGAATTCTTAATAAGGGTAGAATGGTCGGAAATCGAGCGTGAAGCAAGGAACCAACTCAAGGCAGAGTCTGCACTAAATGACGTCCATTGAATGAGGAATCAGTATATCTAATCAGAGATGAGGAGAGAAAGAGGGAGTGAGTGAGGAGGGGAGAGAGAGCGGGAGACAAAAAGAGGGAGATTCTCTTGCGTCTGACGAATCAGAGAGAGGAGGGGAGGGGTTTAAAAGGTTCGAGGGCAAACAAAAGTGAAAGAAAGACAGAATGAAGGGGTGACCAGAGAGAGAGAGAGAGGAAGACCCATGGAAAGAAACAATGTGCACCTCTGATTCGTGTGAAAATCCAGCAAACGCTGAGGGCATCTCGGCTGGCACATTTGTAATGTTCAGAGGGCGGTTGTCTGCTCGCCTTTGTTTTCCAATTCAGATTCTGACGCCTCGCGTTCCATGGCCCTTCCCGAATATCTCAAATGAATGAATCCTCGGTTATTCGACTTCAAACTACGCCATCCAAGCTAACTTTAACTTGGAACAAATATCTTACAAAGTTCTCAAACGGTTACGCACCTCACAAGCTTATGAAATGTACTTTCCCCTACTAACCTATTTGCACGCGACCGTTTTGACAAAACAGCGAAAGAGTCCCCTTTATGAAAACACCGTGTAGTTAACACTGATTTCTATTAACAGAAACAGGTATGTTACCCGTAAATTAAACTGGATTTGAGATAATCACAAATTCAAGCCCAGCGTTTCTTCCCTGCTCTAGACGAGACTATGTTCCTTCTCCAGACCCGGGCAAAAACATGTTCAACTGGATTCACCGCTCCTAAACAACTGCCTGATATGACTGCTAAACTTTCTGTGTGTGCTATAATAACAACCACTCAGCCTGTGCACGAGCTAAGGGCTTGAAATGCACCGACTTCTTTCATAAGAATATTAGGGATAGGCATCCCATAATTTATTCTATATTTAAACACATTATTATAAACAAACTTTTTTCGATGATAGTTAGAAAATGCATGTTGAGTATGTCTCCCTAAGTACATTATCGTACATTAAATGTATAGGCCTACATTTTACTCATTGTTCAGCAATGATTTTTGATAAATCCTATTAAACGCAATTTCGTAAAAGATGATATAAACCTTTTTGTC
Organism: Oncorhynchus mykiss; assembly: GCF_013265735.2. Classification (NCBI taxonomy): domain Eukaryota; kingdom Metazoa; phylum Chordata; class Actinopteri; order Salmoniformes; family Salmonidae; genus Oncorhynchus; species Oncorhynchus mykiss. The sequence continues at coordinate 10,161,335 of NC_048575.1, forward strand.
ACTGTTATTGCCTGTGCATCAGGTTTGACAAGTATTAATCTACTTCCTTGCTTTGAAAATGTATGATTATGATTATTAATATGACTGTTATGATGATGATGATATTTATTACAATATTTGAGTTATAAATATTGAAACTGCAAAATGTATATTTTTACACATTAAAAACTGTAATGAGTCTATTTCAAAATAGAAACATATCGAACATATGAAATAAACCAGTATGCATTTTTATATCCTTCAGAAGAATTAAATATGTTTCCTGACACATGTCAAAACAATTCCAGATTTTGACAAAATACAAATAAAACTGCACGCCATTAATGACATGAAAATGTCAATAAATCAAATATGAGCCTCTTACCTCGTAATCTTCATATTTTATATTGTCAGTTAATTTCCAAAGCATTTTCATGGGTTATGGTGGGTCTTGAGAGCGCCTCTCCTTGTTCTACACAGTGAATTGTGCTCTAGCTGAAACTATTTTAGGTGAACTTGGCTGTCTGCGCTCTGAGATCTCCCTCTAATGGTGGAAGTAAAAGGCTCGCGCACCACTGTACTAACATTCGCATTCCCTCATTAGCATATCAACAGCCGCTTGATTCCATCTGCCCAACACCAATGGACAACACAGGTAAAACTGGAGAGAGACGACACATGTATTTACTTCTCCCACATCCAATGACAATATACTGCACGAACTGAGCGTAAGCATTAAATATGACAAAAGGACAATAACAAAACCTGCACCTAGGCAGAAGTGTGAACGTTCATCATTATGATGGATATGATCAAACTAATACTTGGATAATACGTGTTATATCTTATATTAATTTGCTTTACTTTTCTTGCATATTCCGTTTTAGCAGATGTTGTTTGATGAGAATATTTTGTATGAAACAACTTCATGAAAACAACTTACATCAGCTCACAGACACATGGCCTAACCTATGGTATAATCGTTCTCTGTATCTTCAACTTGCCCTGAAGAGCGTGCCACACTATGCCAAATACTCTCTCTACTATTCTCTTAATACCTGATTTTCGTAACCTGTTGTTTTAGATGTATTTAGACAATGAGAAGATATTCTGTCACTTTCATGTAAAAGAGGGACCACTCAGCTATACAGCTCCATTGACGACATGGAAGAGCGCCGTTTTTGGAATGTAAATAATTAACACAACAAAACAGCTTGTTTAATGTGAATGAGGGTCTAAAGTATTTGGTCTCAGTCCCGTCGCCGGCGAAGTTGAGCACCAGGGGTTTCGGGTCAAGAACCAGGTCGCCAACTCTAGATTACCATTTTTTGGTGGGGTACCTTTATAACCAGTTGTTATTAGAGACATGACTCATGAAACGAGCTCACAATGACAACTATCGTCTAGGTAAAAGTGCCTTAGAAATTGTGGGATGTGTGCTGCGGTGTTGATTTTAGAGGTGGTGTTCTTTCGGAGAGTGAAACCTAAATCTCACCATGGCTTGTGTTACCGACCTCATTTTCACCGCGTTAGAACGTTCTGTTTTAAAATCTACATTGAATTATTATTTAAACACCCTTTCACCAGGCCAACATGCAACATACACAGTAAAACATCGATCGGATAGATTTGTTTCGAACTTTGAGATGACAAGAACCACAAGTCCTAGACGACCTATAATTTTAGTATATGTTATTTCAAGTGTTGGTTATTTACCATCGCAGAGACGAATCAACATATAAAATGAAAAGTTGGAGTATATTATGTATGACTGTGCTATTTTAATTGATTTTGTATTCACACTTTACATTTTAAAAAACTAAGCAAAGCAAAACAAAATGTCTGAGCACGGTTCTTTCAAATATATGTTTACTGTTCACACATTACATATAGGCTATTCTTTGCTTCTTTATAAGGGACGGTTTTCTATCTTCTTAAATTGCTTGAGCGGTATAGCCTACTTACTATGCATCAGGTTAAACATACTTTCCCAAAGTTAGCACAACAGCCAATACGGTAATGTTAATCAGGGCTAAATGGGAACATTGTTAACGTTTGAGGGAAACTAACACTGTACAAGTGAAAATAATTTAAACAATACCTATAGAATCTAACTTTATTTATATTTAGGCTAAAGATAGCGCTACTAATTCTACAAGGCAATCGCTTATGGCCAATGCATTTCCCCAATTGTGTCCATAAATTCGACAAATTAGCTTAAACTCCTGTAGTATGCACACGTTCAGTAACACCTTTGTCTTGAAATAAACAACACATACCTGCCAATCTCCCATTTTGCCAATTATCGACATGATTTTTTCTTCAATCTGTCCTGATATGGTAGCTTGCATGTCGTGTAATCTCATTGAGCCTTCGGTCCCTAAAACAATTTTAGCTTTTACCTGTGCTGAACGAGATTACCTCACCTGGCCATAAAAACCGTGTGGGCCACCTGGTGGCGCACGCGCAATGGACCGGGTGTGTAATCCTACCTGAAGTAGAGGTAATGGTCTCATGTGAATTTGCATTTGGGTCTTACTGCATTGAACATATGAGAGAAAAGGGTACAACAGCAACTTTTTTATGGGCTAACTGTTGTGGATAGGCCTACTCAGCGAGGTCAACATTATAACTTTGCTAGAGTTTTACGATGTTTACATGTATAAATAGTAAACTAAATTAAACATCTTATTGATTTACAACATGTCAATAAGTTTACTCTGTCAGTTGGTTGTAAAATATATATTCACATTCAAAGTGAAACTGTATCAGGATGAAAATCGGATGGTTACTGTAACATCATTACTTACACACAGTCTACCGGATTCCCTTACGTGCATTGGGGTCACGGTTTATTTATCATCTGTTTATTTCCTACTTATGTAAACTCCTCGGGAGGAACTCATCTTCATCAGAAACACAAACAACAACAAAAATAACAACACGTGCGCGCGCTGAGGTGATAAACGTCTTTTCTCACATGTCGACTCTATGTTGTTGACCGCAACATGGATAGAGTCGACATGTGCTCGGTGTTGCACTGTCAATTGCAGAAGGGAAGGATATATGGCTGTCAATTCCAGAATGGAAAGATATATGGCTTGAGCAATGGTATGTTATTAAGTTGATATACATATGATAAATAAACAATAATAACAATTGTGGTATGTCAAATTCAACAGTGACAACAGTAAGCTAGGCCCATATAGCATAAACAACAGGCCTTTACTTTTGAGCATACTTTTCCTAAGAAAACACAGCTCAGTTTGAAATAGACAGTCACACAATTTTTAACGCAAACACTCAAATATTTTAGATTACATTTTTAATTTAATTTAACTTGCACACTTCATTTGACTGTTGTGTTATAGTCTGTCATTGGCAACTGTCTTCAACCTTGTATTCTATACATGTTTGAGGTAATATTAAAGTTTTACTTCAAAGACAATCGATTTGAGAAGAATAGAAGTACAGGTACAGATTAAATAGAACAATGTAAAAATATATTTCAGAGCAGCAAGGTGTACTGGAATACTGTGCACAGGAACGCTGCAAGTGTGTTGTGTGAGTTCTGGACAGGATACGTTTCCATGTTAATATCCAACCTGTTTGTCTAAGGCTTAGTTTCAACCGCTAGCACCCCTACCACGAGCCCCCCGGCACAATTTCCGTTAAGCACCATAAAACCGTGCAAGATGCTTAATAGGCAACGATACTGAAACGACTGGTTGCACTTTTTGGGCATTGATATATCTCACCATTTAGTAAGGGTAATGCGCATGTAATGCGTCTTGCCAATAACAACACAACTGTATTATCATTATCATCATCAGTAGCTGTTGTATTTCAGATGTTTAGATGTATTTCAGATGTTTACGTAATGAACAGTACAATGCTAAATAAATAATCTACTTCACAACATGACATGTCATAGAATGTGGTTAACACATATTTTGTGCTTAATTCTTATATACCCAAACCTTGGCGCATAACTTTATTCATTATCGTACAAGTAAGGCGTGATGAAACTATGCCTTATAACTACGTAAATAAGAATAACATGGTTTGAAGCACTATAAACAAGGTGTAAAACAATTTACACAAAATTAGCCAATATTATATTCCTTCCCTCATGTGCTTCAAATTTAACCAAGAAAATCTATGAAGAGTACTCTCACATAATGTTATGAACTCTGGAGTTATAGATGTTGTACTTACCCTATGTGTTTCGAGTGATGAAACAATCGTTATTCTCAAATGACGATCTCCACGATAATAAATTGTGGTCTTGCGCCATCAAGCGCTAATAGAAAGAAGAGCACTACAGAAAGCCAGAGTTTCCAATTCAACGGTATTTGAAAACAAATGTGTTGTGTGCAAAGGGCATTCCAGTAAGAAATAATACGCTCAAAGCCTACCAGGTCAGTGCAGAGCACTTCACTGCAATGATCATTTAGTTTAATGAAATAGACTATAAAACAAAATTACCTTTATATCAAGAATACGCTTGAATTATTCCCTATACTCGACTTAAACATATGTTTTTTTTATGTACCATTTCGTCTCATCCTAAAACCCTTCATAATGATAATAATCTCAGATTTGGCCCAGTATTCCTATTTATGAATCCCAGACAGATACAATCTGAACACAGACATCGGCAGGTACCTTAATTGATCTTCTTGCGCCATCTTTTGGCAGAAATTATACAATATAAAAGCATTCTATTTACTGTACAATGAAAACAAAAACACTTGGCTGTAGGGCCTACTGTAGTCGATTCACCAAGGCGCCATTTCCCAGACCCTTGATAGCGTTAAGATCAACGTTAGAGCCATCTTATGATGCATCTTTAGTAGTCGAGGTGTTTCCCAGAGCGTTAGTAACATGGCTTTTAAAAACCTTCCCACATCAGTGAACAGTGCATCGTTATAGGCTTCTTTCCTGCCTTACCTCACAAGATATCATTATAAAACAATGTATAAGTGTTTTGTGTTAATGGGCATTATCAATTGATGATACATGTTTCATTTGGGTAATGAATAGGATGAAATGTAGGCTGATATTCAGGGTCTCCTGACCCCTCCTGTCTCAGCCTCCAGTATTTATGCTGCAGTAGTTTATGTGTCTGGGGGCTAGGGTCAGTTTGTTGTATCTGGAGTACTTCTCCTGTCCTATTCGGTGTCCTGTGTGAATTTAAGTGTGCTCTCTCTAATTCTTTCTTTCTCTCTTTCTTTCTCTCTCTCGGAGGACCTGAACCCTAGGACCATGCCTCAGGACTACCTGACATGATAACTCCTTGCTGTCCCCAGTCCACCTGGCCGTGCTGCTGCTCCAGTTTAAACTGTTCTGCCTTATTATTATTGGACCATGCTGGCCATTTATGAACATTTGAACATCTTGGCCATGTTCTGTTATAATCTCCACCCGGCACAGCCAGAAGTGGACTGGCCACCCCACATACAGTGCCTTGCGAAAGTATTCGGCCCCCTTGAACTTTGCGACCTTTTGCCACATTTCAGGCTTCAAACATAAAGATATTAAACTGTATTTTTCTGTGAAGAATCAACAACAAGTGGGACACAATCATGAAGTGGAACGACATTTATTGGATATTTCAAACTTTTTTAACAAATCAAAAACTGAAAAATTGGGCGTGCAAAATTATTCAGCCCCTTTACTTTCAGTGCAGCAAACTCTCTCCAGAAGTTCAGTGAGGATCTCTGAATGATCCAATGTTGACCTAAATGACTAATGATGATAAATACAATCCACCTGTGTGTAATCAAGTCTCCGTATAAATGCACCTGCACTGTGATAGTCTCAGAGGTCCGTTAAAAGCGCAGAGAGCATCATGAAGAACAAGGAACACACCAGGCAGGTCCGAGATACTGTTGTGAAGAAGTTTAAAGCCGGATTTGGATACAAAAATATTTCCCAAGCTTTAAACATCCCAAGGAGCACTGTGCAAGCGATAGTATTGAAATGGAAGGAGTATCAGACCACTGCAAATCTACTAAGACCTGGCCGTCCCTCTAAACTTTCAGCTCATACAAGACTGATCAGAGATGCAGCCAAGAGGCCCATGATCACTCTGGATGAACTGCAGAGATCTACAGCTGAGGTGGGAGACTCTGTCCATAGGACAACAATCAGTCGTATATTGCACAAATCTGGCCTTTATGGAAGAGTGGCAAGAAGAAAGCCATTTCTTAAAGATATCCATAAAAAGTGTCGTTTAAAGTTTGCCACAAGCCACCTGGGAGACACACCAAACATGTGGAAGAAGGTGCTCTGGTCAGATGAAACCAAAATTGAACTTTCTGGCAACAATGCAAAACGTTATGTTTGGCGTAAAAGCAACACAGCTGAACACACCATCCCCACTGTCAAACATGGTGGTGGCAGCATCATGGTTTGGGCCTGCTTTTCTTCAGCAGGGACAGGGAAGATAGTTAAAATTGATGGGAAGATGGATGGAGCCAAATACAGGACCATTCTGGAAGAACACCTGATGGAGTCTGCAAAAGACCTGAGACTGGGACAGAGATTTGTCTTCCAACAAGACAATGATCCAAAACATAAAGCAAAATCTACAATGGAATGGTTCAAAAATAAACATATCCAGGTGTTAGAATGGCCAAGTCAAAGTCCAGACCTGAATCCAATCGAGAATCTGTGGAAAGAACTGAAAACTGCTGTTCACAAATGCTCTCCATCCAACCTCACTGAGCTCGAGCTGTTTTGCAAGGAGGAATGGGGAAAAATTTCAGTCTCTCGATGTGCAAAACTGATAGAGACATACCCCAAGCGACTTACAGCTGTAATCGCAGCAAAGGGTGGCGCAACAAAGTATTAACTTAAGGGGGCTGAATAATTTTGCACGCCCAATTTTTCAGTTTTTGATTTGTTAAAAAAGTTTGAAATATCCAATAAATGTCGTTCCACTTCATGATTGTGTCCCACTTGTTGATTCTTCACAAAAAAATACAGTTTTATATCTTTATGTTTGAAGCCTGAAATGTGGCAAAAGGTCGCAAAGTTCAAGGGGGCCGAATACTTTCGCAAGGCACTGTAGCCTGGTTCCCCTCTAGGTTTCTTCCAAGGTTTTGGCCTTTCTAGGGAGTTTTTCCTAGCCACCGTGCTTCTACACCTGCATTGCTTGCTGTTTGGGGTTTTAGGCTGGGTTTCTGTACAGCATTTTGAGATATCAGCTGATGTACGAAGGGCTATATAAATACATTTGATTTGATTTGAAATATGTATTGGTAACATTTTGTCAAGCTTAATTTTATAACAATGATTGCCTCGCCTGGTTCACCAACTACTTCTCTGATGGAGTTCAGTGTGTCAAATCAGAGGGCCTGTTGTATGGGCCTCTGGCAGTCTCCATGGGGGTACCACAGGGCTTAATTCTTGGGCTGACTCTCATTCTCTGTATACATCAATGATGTCGCTCTTGCTGCTGGTGAGTCTCTGATCCACCTCTACGCATACGACACCATTCTGTATACATCTGGCCCTTCTTTGGACACTGTGTTAACAACCCTCCAGACAAGCTTCAATGCCATACAATTCTCCTTCTGTGGCCTCCAACTGCTCTTAAATACAAGTAAAACTAAATGCATGCTCTTCAACTGATAGCTGCCTGCACCTGCCCGCCTGTCCAGCATCACTACTCTGGACGGTTCTGACTTAGAATATGTGGATAACTACAAATACCTAGGTGTCTGGTTAGACTGTAAACTCTCCTTCCAGACTCACATCAAACATCTCCAATCCAAAGTTAAATCTAGAATTGGCTTCCTATTTCGCATCAAAGCATCCTTCACTCATGCTGCCAAACATACCCTCGTAAAACTGACCATCCTACCGATCCTCGACTTCGGCGATGTCATTTACAAAATAGCCTCCAATACCCTACTCAAAAAATTGGATGCAGTCTATCACAGTGCCATCCATTTTGTCACCAAAGCCCCAATGACTGGAACAAACTACAAAATTATCTGAAACTGGAAACACTTATCTCCCTCACTAGCTTTAAGCACCAGCTGTCAGAGCAGCTCACAGATTACTGCACCTGTACATAGCCCATCTATAATTTAACCCAAACAACTACCTCTTCCCCTACTGTATTTATTTATTTAGCTCCTTTGCATCCAATTATTTATATTTCTAATTTGCACATTCTTCCACTGCAAATCTACCATTCCAGTGTTTTACTTGCTATATTGTATTTACCTCGCCACCATGGCCTTTTTTTTGCCTTTACCTCCCTTCTCACCTCATTTGCTCACATTGTATATGGACTTATTTTTCTACTGTATTATTGACCGTATGTTTGTTTATTCCATGTGTAACTCTGTGTTGTTGTATGTGTCGAACTGCTTTGCTTTATCTTGGCCAGGTCGCAATTGTAAATGACAACTTGTTCTCAACTTGCCTACCTGGCTAAATAAAGGTGAAAATAAAATAAAATAAAAACAAGCTGAATCTACAAATTGGAAACTATAAACGTGAAAAGATATTATGTGATTGGTCAAAAGACCAATTAGTGGGAAAATTACTTTACTTGCCGCTAGTGGGCATGACCCAGACTGAGTTTTTCGGCATCATGCCCACATGCCCACTATGTATTCTCTCTCTCTCTCTCTCTCTCTCTCTCTCTCTCTCTCTCTCTCTCTCTCTCTCTCTCTTTCTCTCTCTCTCTCTCTCTCTCTCTCTCTCTTTTCTCACGGAGAACATGAGCCCTAGGACCATGCCTCAGGACTACCTGGCCTGATGACTCCTTACTGTCCCCAGTCCACCTGGTCATGCTGCTGCTCCAGTTTCAACTGCTCTGCCTGGGGCTATGGAACCCTGACCTGTTCACTGGACGTGCTACCGTGTCCCGGACTTGCTGAATGATTGGCTATGAAAAGCCAACTGACATTTACTCCAGAGGTGCTGACCTGTTCCACCCTCTACAACCACTGTGATTATTATTATCTGGCCCAGCAGGTCATCTATGAACGTTTGAACATCTTGGCCATGTTCTGTTATAATCTCCACCCGGCACAGCCAGAAGACGCTTGACCACCCCTCAGAGCCTGGTTCCTCTCTAGGTTTCTTCCTAGGTTCTGGCCTTTCTATGGAGTTTTTCCTAGCCACCGTGCTTCTACATCTTTACTGCTTGCTGTTTGGGATATTAGGCTGGGTTTCTGTACAGCACTTTGTGACATCGGCTGATGTAAAAAGGGCTTCATAAATACATTTGATTGATAGATTGATTGATAATGCATTTCACTGTACTTGTGGATGTGACAATGTGGTTGTGTATCAGCAGTTTTTATCTTGTGATGTCACTGACAGTCACTCAATTAGACATGTCAGCTAACAATTTTTAGATTGGTCGTCTAGCCAGGTATTTAAACTTGGAATAATCATAGCCGAATACCGACCGGACACGCAGGGCACATCTCAGGGGCTTTAACCCCCAGGGGGTCGCCATTGATTTTTGTTAGTCATTGTCACTCAGATATCATATTAACATGGCATAAGTCATTACAAAATGTTTAGAACTGCAGGAAATTAGCTTTAAATTAGCTTTTCTCTACCCCATGGCAAAATAGGTAGAATTGCAGAAAACTTGATGGGGGAGGGTCACAAAAATGTTTTGCTGTGAGGTGGGAGGTCCCCCAACCAAATATTACTTAGGGCCCCCAAACAATGCAGTAATCAATATCAGTATTACCATTAAAAAAAAGTAAAGTAGAACAAAAACACGATAAATAAAAATAAGAAGAACACAAGAAAGTAAGCAAGCTATATACAGGATCAGTTCCAGGGCCATTGGCAATACAATATTTACTCTACCTGCACAGGGTTTTCTCTACCTGTTGGTTTCAGAAACACTCACAAATTTGTCTGGTAAATAATGATGCATCTGGTACGATCAACGTTATGCTTTAGTTACATCGCAACTGGGAAACGAGAAACTGGGCATTTATTAAATATTCCACTTACTTAGGTAGGCCATATTAGCCATATTCTGTTTTGTCAGTAGGCCTTGTGGTTACCATCGCGATCCATTCTGGACATATGTCTAAAACACCTTACAAACACTCAAATTCAACTCATTATTAAGTGCATCATTTTCTGCGGATATTACTCTCTACATTAGGCCAATATTCTGAAAAGTAATTCATTACAATTAAATAAATAGGCTACGCGATGTACTGTATTTCATCGATTAATTACAGGCCTTTAACATATTAGGTTTCCCCTTGTATGTGTGCTTTAATTGCACGTTCTTATACATTTATTGTAGACACAGAGCTTAATGTGTGCTTTAATTGCACGTTCTTATACATTTATTGTAGACACAGAGCTTAATGTGTGCTTTAATTGCACGTTCTTATACATTTATTGTAGACACAGAGCTTAATGTGTGCTTTAATTGCATGTTTTTATAAATTTATTGTAGACACAGAGCTTTTGTCAATTATTTTGATAGTGTCACTTCGTAAAACATTATAATTGGGGGTACATGGGATATGAGGTCCAGAGTGTTCCAGACAAATTAGGTTCTGCTGTCTGCCATGTGGAGAAAAACTTCACTTCCCGTGGGGTCTTTGGCAACGCGTCATTGCTACGATACGCACTACGAAGCAGCGTTGAAGGATACGCCAACAGGAGCAAGGTTGTACACAAGCTTGTGTTTTACTATTCATCCAAAGGTTTCCTAAACTTGACAATGTAGCCATCTGCCTTTTAAATTAATGCCGATCCCACACATGGGCAACTCCATTGACTCAATGGGCACTGTTGTCTTAAACTGCTAGGTATGCTATGTTGCGCTCTGACTTGCAATTGTGTTTCCCAACCGATACATTACAATGTACTGAAGAAAATATAATATATATTTTAAAAAGGGAAACATTGTAGCAACGTTGGGGCAATTAACTACAGTGTTCCACTGATGAATTTAGCTGGGACAGGCTACACTGTTACCAGAAGATAGTGACCCTACCGTCACGCTTTTTTACCCTGTGCTGTACTGGGGTCATGGACGCAATCATGGTTACATTAAGACACGGTGGAGCCTGCATGAGATAGGAGTTGGAAAATGAACGGATGGGATATGCCACTGTACTCCAAAAATGTACTTTTATCCACACTGCTGCATAATGACATTTTAAATACTTCCAAGTGTTCCAAGAAAACTGCACTTTGTCCTCATGTTAGCTAGCATTAGCCACCGCAGTTGTTATGGAACGTGGTGTTGAACAGCAAAGGAGCTGATTGGCTGACACTGCCATTACAAAACGGCGGAGGTGGCTACTGCTAGCAAGCATGAGGACAAAAAGGGAACTATCAGTTTTTCAATCATCTCGATGGAACATTGTGGATAAAGGTCAAATTGAGTACAGTGGTATATCCCATCCCTGCATTGAGGAACGTTTTCTGACGCATTTCTCGTGCCAGCTCCACTGTGTCTTAATGTAACCATGATTGCGTTCCGTTCCCAGTGCAGCTCAGGGTACGACAAGCTACATTGTATCGAAGTGAACAGGGGTGTGTCCATTATGTCTTGCAAGGGAAACCGTTGACCGTTTAAGAACCACCAAACTGAAGCAACCGAAATGGGGAGGAAACCTACCTGAATTTGTCCAATAGAAGCTCTTGTTTTTGTTTCAAAACATTTTCTGGATTAGTGGAAACCAAGACTGTTCTCAGGGCAGGTCTGCTGGTTCTGCCTAACACAAATTACTTTTCCTAACAGGTTAGGTGAATGAAGGGTATGATAATTAGGTTAAGCTAAAATTGTCTCGACTCAAACGTACTTTTGTATATTTAGTGTATGTGGACGCCACTTCAAATTAGTGGATTAAGATATTTCAGCCACAACCGTTGCAGACAGGTGTATAAAATCTGGCACACAGCCATGTGTAACCAATGTGAAATGGCTAGCTAGTTAGCGGGGTGCGCACTAATAGCGTTTCAATCGGTGACTTCACTCGCTCTGAGACCTTGAAGTAGTTTTTCCCCTTGCTCTGCTTTTGTGGTGCGATGGGTAACGATGCTTCGTGGGTGTCAGATGATGTGTGCAGAGGGTCCCTGGTTCGAGGCAAGGAAAGGGATGGAAGCTATACTGTTACACAAGCAATCTTCATAGACACACTGTCAGTAGAATGGCTTTACTGAAGAGCTCAGTGACTTTCAATGTGGCACCGTCATAGGATGCCACGTTTCCATCAAGTCAGTTTGTCAAATTTCTGCACAACTAGAGCTGCCCTGGTCAATTGTAAGTACTCTTATTGTGAAGTAGTAGAAATGTTTAGGAGAAACAACGGCTCAGCTGCGAAGTGGTAGACCAAACAAGCTCACAGTACGAGACAGCAGAGTGCTGAAGTGCGTAGCACGTTAAAATCGTCTGTCCTCACCACGAGTTCCAAACTGCCTCTGTAAGCAATGCCAGCACAATAACTGTTTGTTGGGAACTTCATGAAATGGGTTTCCATAGCTGAGCAGCCGCACACAAGATCACCATGTGCAATACCAAGCATCAGCTGGAGTGAACTCCATTGGACTCTGGAGTAATGAATCATGCTTCACCATCTTGCAGTTTGGGATGAATTTGAGATTAATTGGAACGCCGACTGCGAGCCAGGCCTAATCTCCCAACATCAGTGCCCGACCTTGCTACTGCTCTTGTGGCTGAATGGAAGGAAGTCCCCGCAGCAATGTTCCAAAATCTAGTGGGAAAATTTCCCAAAGGGGTGGAGGCTGTTATTGCAGCAAAGGGGGGGGACCAACTCCATATGAATCTAATTTTGGCATGAGATTATCGACACATGCAGGTGTCCACATACTTTTGGTAATGTATGGTATCTAGCCACAACCAGGTCTGCCCTGAGAACACTCTGGGTTTCCACTAATGCGACGTAACGTCTTGCAACAGAATCGGCGTAATCAATACACCTCAGTTTAGCAGTGAGATACATTTTTGCAAAACAACAAACATGGCTATCTAACATATTTAAACGGGCACATCGTGAGTTAATTAATGACTTGCTACACATGTATCGTCGCCACATGCCCACTGCCAATTGTTCTGCAGTGGGCGTGGCAAATGGCGATTAGTAGCCTAACATTCTCTCTCTTTCCATCGTTACATGTTCTAGAATGACTGATTGGGTTGGATATGGGTATGCAGCACTCATTGCATCCGGAGGCGTGATGGGCTATGTCAAAGCACGTAGGTTTATTGTTGTGCCGTCATGTTAACTCAATTGAATAGAGTCAATTGTTTTTGAGTCTAATGCATTGCATTATATGTCCAGTCTTGTGACAATGAACTGATGACATGGTTTCCATTCTCCCCTGTACATCTTTTGGTGTCTCCAGGCAGTGTCCCCTCCTTGGCGGCAGGTCTTCTCTTCGGCAGCTTAGCTGGGGTTGGTGCCTACCAGATATCGCAAGATCCTACAAATGTTTGGGTGTCTCTAGGTTAGTAAACCTTTGGTGTTGTCCCTCACTGTTTTGTGAATGTATCTCTCTGTTAAAAGTACAATTTCTGTCACATTTAGACACCCTAGCCAAGTATGTATACATATGTCTCGTCGCCCAGACCTCTCTTGATCACTACTAACTGACTTCTAGCTACTCATGATGATTAGTTTTACAGTAGACCTACGGCATTGAGTCAATTCCCCCTGTATCACACAGTCACATCAGGAGCCCTGGCAGGTGTGATGGGAAAGAGATTCTATGGTTCCAGGAAGATGATGCCTGCTGGAATGATGGCAGCAGCAAGGTAGCCAATCAACTCCCTTATTTTTGTTGTTGTTGTTTCAGGACTAGGAAATGGGGATGATGCAGTATGAGATTACTTAACATGTTATTTTTGTCTCTACCTTGTGTAGTCTACTTATGGTGGGGAAGCTGGGTGTTGGAATGCTGCTGCAGAAGCCCCAGGAGTCATAATGCACTGAAATGAAGAAGACGTTCACAGACACCGATGTCAAAATCACTATCCTCTCGTGCTTTTCTACGGTCTTATATCGTTCACCAAGAATATCAGTCAGATATGTGAATGTTATTTTGGAAAAATGTATAATTGAACACTGATTTATGAAATAACAAGGACTGTCATGTGTTTTTGTTCATATTGTTACGCAGATTTGTCATTACATTACAAGAGATAAATGAACCGTGAAGTTGCGTATAAGGTTTATAAGATGGCCAGTGTTTGTTTATTTACCTTTATATAAGTGTAGACTGCCATCATACATAATATAACTGAAGTCAATGCTGCTTTAACCACTGATTCAGTAAATTACTACTCGGGATATATGAGCGATAAACCTTTACAATTACAGTTTTAGGAAGAATTTCCTAATAAAATGTCCCTTGAGTTTAGTAATGTAAACAAAACTCTTAAACATAATAGAAACAATTACATTATAAAAATCTAGAATACAAAATTCACAAAAAATCTAATATCATAAACTAATTGCATGAGGCATGCCAGATGTCGGCATCCAACGGGTTTCAGGACGTGATTGTCTATGAGGGATACTTTACAGCAGTGTTTCTTAAATTATTGGTCGGACCCAAAGTGGGCCCCGGGCATGTGAGAGGTGGGTCGTAAAAATGATGAGAATACATCTATAATTACACATTTATTTCTTCTTAATTTGGGTTGTTGGAGGACGATTTGAGTCATGGGAGGATTGACAATTTCTTGGGTCTTGAGCTGATAAGAACCCCTGTTTTAGAGCTAACGCATCAGCCTGTCAATCAGCAATTACAATACATAGTCCCGGTACTCTTCTGGTGAAGTTAGAGGGATCTGTCCTCCTGGCATATGTCTTGTTCAAATACATCACCCAAATGATGCCAGTGATGCCATAAAAACATGTACAGAAATGACTCCTTGGACATCCCTGTACATGTTACTTTGTTGGAATAATACATTGGAGGCCTTTCAGAAGTACATGCACTTAGGGCAGTGAAGTTCAGAGCTACAAAACAGTTTCCTTCTTAGTGCATATCAGACTGGGGCTAAACCTGCAGGTTGGGTTTATAGCTTCTCTTGGTGCACTAGTGATTTCCCTTCCGTACTTGGGTGCCAAGTCTACCCTCCCATGGACTGGCTGTGCAAGTGGACCTCTAGTCTGGTTGCTAGAGGTTTTCCACAGAGCCCTGTCCTTTTCATTTGGGGCCTGTCTGCCTTCCATCATAATCTGAAAATAAAAAAAGATCTGAGTGATCCATGTGCTGAATGTACTATACCATAGTTACAGGACCCCTTCTATAGGGACAATTGTCTGGACACAGATTCAGCCTAGTCCAGCACTGAAAAGCATGCACATTGGGGAATTTCTGTTGCAAGTGCTTTTTGGTCCAGGACTAGACTTAATCAGTATCCTGGGAAATTCGCCCCTAGTGTGTTCTTTCCAGCTTCAAAGTAACTCTGAGACAGACATCTGTGGCAGAACATCCACTCACTTTCATTGAATCAAAATGGCTCTCTTTAACGTCATGTAGATGAATGTTAATGTACAGTGCATTCGAAAAGTATTCAGACCCCTGGACTTTTTCCACATTTTATTACGTTACAGCCTTATTCTAAAATTGATTTAAATAATGTTTTTAATCCCTCAATTTACACACTACCCCATAATGACAAAGCACATTTTTGCTAATGCATTAAAAGTCAAAAACATAAATGCCTTATTTACGTAAGTATTCAGACACTTTACTATGAGACTTGAAATTTAGCTCAGGTGCATCCTGTTTCCATTGATCATCCTTGATGCTTGTACAACTTGTTTGGAGTGCACCTGTGGTAAATTCAATTGATTGGACATGATTTGGAAAAGCACACACCTTTCTATATAAGGTCCCACAGTTGACAGTGCATGTCAGAGCAAAAACTAAGCCATGAGGTCGAAGGAATTGTCCGTAGAGCTCAGAGACAGGATTGTGTCGAGGCACAGCTCTGGGGAAAGGTGTATAAAATCCATAGACAGACTTTCAACGTGGGGCCGTCACAGGATATCACCTTTCCAACAAGTCAGTTCGTCGAGTTTATGCCCTGCTTGATATGCCCCGGTCAACTATAAGTGCTGTTATTGTGAAGTGGAAACGTCCAGAAGCAACAACGGCTCAGCCGCAAAGTGTTGGGCCACACAAGCTCACAGAACGGGACATTTCATAGGTCAAGAGTCCAGTCATGTCCGAATCCAAATAGATACACATGTCTCTTTGAGTTAGATTTATGAGGGATACTGTGTTATAATGTTACAATTGTCACATAACTTACTGTTGGTGGGTCTACTGGAGGGGCTGTTGGGGCGCATGGTGGAGGGGCTGTTGGGGCGCATGGTGGAGGGGCTTTTGGGGGGATCTACTGGAGGGGCTGTTGGGGGGGATCAACTTGAGGGGCTGTTGGGGGGCCTGGTGGGGGGTCTACTGGAGCGGCTGTTGGGTGTCTGCTGGGGGATTTTGGGTGATTGATTGATTCTAATGTAGTGGAATCTATACACAACAAGTATAGAATAAGGACTTTAGACCACTTTTGAGGAAAATTAACTTTGAACCAACCATCCATCCCTTTAAATCGCAAGACAATGGAGTGAACCATCCCTTTAAAATGCACCATATGGGGTTGTGCCACATATGATAATTCACAAAAAGCCAAAATATTTGTCAGTGTTTACAGACAATAGCCAACTCTATGAATGATGGGAGTGCCAGTGATGGTAATGGTAACGACCTCCTGTTACTCCAGTTATCCTTGGTGTTGTCACAGGAGAGAGTCAAGTAGTTCTTATGGGAGACCTACCATGTTAATGAATAAATTATTGGCTTTGTAATATCTGAAAATGTATGTTTCTGATCGCTGACTCAGGGATGAACTTGTTTCTGCAAATTAAGAATTCATAGAATTGTCTGTATATGAAATTTCTAACTAATCTGGGTTGTGTTAGTAAGGCAATGCAACATCGTTTTTTTGTTAATGTTTTGCAACAGAAAACGAGTATAAGCATTTCTTATAGTCCCTCCCTGTTTCAGTAAATTTACTTCCATTTTGTTGCCTAATGAACAAGCCACCTGCAGTTTCCCACTCTTAAATACATGACTTGGCAAGGAAATGGGTGTATGCTATAAGCTGTTATAACTGGCACTCTAGTTATAACTGGCACTCACCCCCCCGCACCGCCACATCCATTATTCTACCTAATCTCCATGATGAAAGACAAACCTGTAACCTGGCTTTCCTTAGTCATGGGAAAACCTAAAGGGAGACTTCAGCCGCATTTGTTTGTAGTTGCGGAGTGTACATGCAGCCTGCATATTTTGTATGGTTCCGGATGGTGGTTAATCCTATGCATAACCTTGCCAAACTTTTTTGGCCCACGACCACATTTTGATATCAAAATGTATTTCGACCCCACAAAAAGTGATGAAATCAACGCCCAATGTAAAAAAATAAATAATAATTGGGGCTATGGCAGTCTATTTGAAATCAGTTTGATCTGTCATTATTTTTGATAGTATTTCATTCTGAAGACAGTCTGGTTTGAAGTGACTGAAATGCATTAGAAAGGTATTGGGAAGTTCAGAAGATCATCAGCCAATAATGTTGTATGGATCTTCTGTGCAGAAAAGAACATCATCATCGATGTACCTCTCCCCAGGGTGATATAGAGCCTGGTCTTGTCCACTGGGTTCTAAAGGCTTGTGGGCATAGTAGAGGGAAACAGGACATACATGATCCTGAGAGTTTTATCTTTCAGGGATGAGGTCATAATATATATTTTTTGCTTAAATCATTCAAAAGGTAGAGCAACATTTATAGGAAGGAAACAGAAACCTTTCTGTTTATTACAAATGCGTCTAGCGGCAACTGGAAGTTACTGACTTAACCCCGGTTCTATGAACCAAGGGCAAATTTTGTTGTGTGACCCCATTTTCAAATCAGGCCGCGACCTCTAGTTTGGGGGCCCCTGCTTTAACCCTTCCCTTAACCTTAATTTCATTATTGCTAATGTTTTGCCAGACAGGAAGGTGTATGAGTCATCATAATTTTTTTATGACGGTAGTGAACTCTTGTGCATTAAAATTCACCCTTGGAAGTACACTTACCCATGGCCTCTCAGAACAAAGCCATGCTTGTAAACAAAAAAGGCTAAACCCTGATAGTAAACAAACGAGACAAAACCATGCTAGTAAACAAATGAGGCTAAACCATGCTAGTAAACAAACAAGGCTAAGCCATGCTAGGAAACAAACCACTCAGGCCACTGACAAGTGGAGTAGGACTATGCATACCTCTTGATGGCCACCAGTGTAGAGGACTATACGACCCTCTTGATAGCCACCAGTGTAGAGGACTATACGTTCCTCTGTGTGTTTGGGATCATTGTCATGCTGAAAGACCCTGCCACGTGCCTGGATATGTACTGGCTTAAGCCTCGGGACACGTCTGGCACTGCAGGATTTGAGTCCCTGGCGGCGTAGTGTATTACTGATGGTAGGCTTTGTTACTTTGGTCCCAGCTCTCTGCAGGTCATTCACTAGGTCCCCCTGTGTGGTTCTGGGATTTTTGCTCACCGTTCTTGTGATCATTTTGACCCCACGGGGTGAGATCTTGCGTGGAGCCCCAGATCGAGGGAGATTATCAGTGTTCTTGTATGTCTTCCATTTCCTAATAATTGCTCCCACAGTTGATTTCTTCAAACCAAGCTGCTTACCTAATGCAGATTCAGTCTTCCCAGCCTGGTGCAGGTCTACATTTTTGTTCCTGGTGTCCTTTGACAGCTCTTTGGTCTTTGCCATAGTGAAGTTTGGAGTGTGACTGTTTAAGGTTGTGGACAGGTGTCTTTTATACTGATAACAAGTTCAAACAGGTGCCATTAATACAGGTAACGAGTGGAGGACAAAGGAGCCTCGTAAAGAAGATGTTACAGGTCTGTGAGAGCCAGACATCTTGTTTGTTTGTGGGTGACCAAATACTTATTTTCCACCATAATTTGCAAATAAATTCATAAAAAATCCTACAATGTGATTTTCTGGATTTTTTTTCTGATTTTGTCTGTCATAGTTGAAGTGTACCTATGATTACAATTACAGGCCTCTCTCATCTTTTTAAGTGGGAGAACTTGCACAATTGGTGGCTGACTAAATACTTTTTTGCCCCACTGTACATACACACGAACAGTAGGTAAGTTGTATCCTTCCCCAGAGTTCTCACCACTGTTTATCACTAGCCATTCGACAGTTCCATTCCCCCGAGATTAGAGGAACCTTGAAAGGACTCCCTGTCCTATCATAAGTTTCTCAGAGTTCTAGCCAGGTCGGGTCAAACACATTTGAATTGTTCTCGGTATTTTCTTAGGCACATACACAAACACATTTCTCTACCAAACCTTATTGGACTTATGTTTAGTACTTTAATCATTCATTATACATGCTACATAAACTAAGAATCACATTAGTTACATTTCAGGGTGGGATTCTTTAATCTTTACCTTTAAGCAATCCACCCTTCATGACTAAATAATACACACTGATACATCAAACGCTATATGGAATCATAAATGTTATACAAGAACAAACAAAACCAATTCATGTATTTACATCCGATACTCATCAATGACTGTTCTAGGCCTATATCCAATTATAACTCTTCCTAATAGGATTGTCATTATAATCTTCATTAAAGGAACAGTTTGATCTAAACATTGAAGATAGTCTCATCTAACATTGGCTCCTCGTGGTTAAAAGAAACGGAGCCATCTCCTAGGCCTGGAGATCTGTATTCGTCATCCCACTGGTCGGAGCTCGGAATCGGTCCATATCTCACCATCTGTTGCGTCATCGATCTCTCTAGAGTTCTGGTGATTAAACCTCTCACACATGGGACCAAACAGCATCCACACAACACCAGCACACTCATACAGGTGAAAGCAGCCCACAATACAGTACTTACAATATTTTTCCATTTCCCAAACATGCTTTCGAACCACCCTGTCAGGGAAGTATCCACCCCAGAGTTCTCTGCTAACTCATGAGCTAATGTGGTCAAACCTGCCAGGGCCTTGGTCACTGATCCATCTGGAGCTGTGTTATTAGGAATGTATGTACAGCACGCTGATCCAAATATCACACATACTCCACCCTTCTCGGCCAGTAACATATCCAATGCTATTCTATTCTGCCTTGTCATTAAACTAGTTGCATCTGTCTGTTCTGCTAACCCTTTTATCTCATCCCTGGTATAGTTGAAGAAACGCTGTTGATTATAATAGATATAATCAATCCAATCTATATTCTTATTGAGAGTTGACCACCAGAAAATTCTAGACTCCAACCCTGCTAACATCTGGTTTCTAGCTTTATAGTCATCTGGCACCCCCCTTGGAACCCCAATATTGTCAATATATACTCTGTCGTCAAAAGACCCAGACGGAGAGCTCCTTCTTGCCCGCTTTACTGGCATGAGGTCATGGTGTTGGATGAGGGTGAAAGGCATTCCTAACTGCACAAGAGCACATGTGCCTGACCAATTTGTAGGTAGAGTTGGCCATAATTCCACTCCCCCACACAACCACCAGACATCAGCTCTCTGTCTTTTTATTTTACTGAAGTTCTCGGAGCTCAAGCACCCGGTCAAATCCCTCATAGTTTCATCAGTTGTGACATTCTCAGTCTTGTTACATCTAGTCACCTCCCCCACGTCCCTCCCATGAGGATTGTACTGGGCCAAACAGTAATAGTCTCCGCCTGCTACTTCGAAGGGGGGAAGCCTAGATCTAATAGCCACGTAGGGATACAAATAATGTAGAGCAGTACAGCTATCATTGTCAGGCTTTCCTACTTACATGAAAAGCTTTACCATACACGCCACCCCGGTGTTTAGCTGTTCCACAGGCATAGCACTCTTCCTTAGCCATAGACCTGGCTGTACATTGGATCCACTCCATCCACAAATTGGTATCCACAAACCCTGTTTCTACCTCTATAACTTCTTTGAGATCTTTAGTTTGAACTATCCTCACTGGTCCTTGACCCTGGATGACTCCACGGATGACGTCCGTTTCATCAAAGGTATTGCTTGTTTATTTATTTTGATTTATTTCACCTTTATTTAACCAGGTAGGCAAGTTGAGAACAAGTTCTCATTTACAATTGTGACCTGGCCAAGATAAAGCAAAGCAGTTCGACACATACAATGACACAGAGTTACACATGGAGTAAAACAAACATACAGTCTATAATACAGTATAAACAAGTCTATATACGATGTGAGCAAATGAGGTGAGATAAGGGAGGTAAAGGCAAAAAAAAGGCCATGGTGGTAAAGTAAATACAATATAGCAAGTAAAACACTGGAATGGTAGATTTGCAGTGGAAGAATGTGCAAAGTAGAAATAAAAATAATGGGGTGCAAAGGAGCAAAATAAATAAATAAATACAGTAGGGAAAGAGGTAGTTGTTTGGGCTAAATTAGAGGTGAGCTTAATGTACAGGTGCAGTAATCAGTGAGCTGCTCTGACAGTTGGTGCTTAAAGCTAGTGAGGGAGATAAGTGTTTCCAGTTTCAGAGATTTTTGTAGTTCGTTCCAGTCATTGGCAGCAGAGAACTGGAAGGAGAGGCGGCCAAAGAAAGAATTGGTTTTAGGGGTGACCAGAGAGATATACCTGCTGGAGCGCGTGCTACAGGTGGGTGATGCTATGGTGACCAGCGAGCTGAGATAAGGGGGGACTTTACCTAGCAGGGTCTTGTAGATGACATGGAGCCAGTGGGTTTGGCGACGAGTATGAAGCGAGGGCCAGCCAACAGGTCGCAATGGTGGGTAGTATATGAGGCTTTGGTGACAAAACTGATTGCACTGTGATAGACTGCATCCAATTTGTTGAGTAGGGTATTTGAGGCTATTTTGTAAATGACATCGCCGAAGTCGAGGATTGGTAGGATGGTCAGTTTTACAACGGTATGTTTGGCAGCATGAGTGAAGGATGCTTTGTTGCGAAATAGGAAGCCAATTCTAGATTTAACTTGTATATTAACTTGTACTGGCTGTAGATCTATCACCAGTCCTACCCTCTACTACTCGGAATGGTACCTTAGTGTCAATGCTGGTCGGGTCGAAACCCGCATACCATAACCCAAGATCCTCTTTCCTCACACCTTTAATGGTAATTTGTACCTTTATGCAATACGTCCCTCGCTCCGGATTGCAGTCAAAAACCCTGACCTTTACTATACTCCATATATTTGTATATTGGGAATGTGGATTTACATAGCCCTCTCTCTCTGTGTGAGCTTTAACCTGATTCCAGGAGTTACACGGGAATCTACACAGATATCTTCCCCAAAAGGTGAAAGTCCTAGGCTGCCAAGAGGTCAAGAGGTTAACTTCTTGACGCTACCCATCCCTTAAGCAGGATAATTGTCATCAGCAACCGCTGAATAGCATAGCGCCACAGTCAAATAATATGACTAAAAAATATTAATATTCATGAAATCACAAGTGCAATATTGCAAAACACAGCTTAGCCTTTTGTTAATCCACCTGTCGTGTCAGATTTTGAAATTATGTTTTTCAGAGAAAGCAATCCAAGCGTTTGTGTAAGTTTATCGATCGCATGACAAAACATTAAGTACACTTAGTATCAGGTAGCTTGGTCACAAAAATCAGAAAAGCAATCAAATTAATTGTTTACCTTTGATGATCTTCGGATGTTTTCACTCACGAGACTCACAGTTACACAACAACTGTTCCTTTTGTTCCATTAAGGTGATTCTATATCCAAAATACCTCCGTTTGTTTGTCGCGTTATGTTCAGAAATCCACAGGAAAGAGCGGTCACGACAACACAGACGAAAATTCCAAATAATATCCATAATGTCCACAGAAACATGTCAAACGTTTTTTATAATCAATCCTCAGGTTCTTTTTAAAATATATATTTGATAGTATATCAACCGGGTGTGTAGGTTTTTCAATAGGACAGGGAGAAACAATGGCCACTTTATGCTGTTGCGCAAAACTCACTCTGAGAGCCCCCACCTATCCACTTACGCAATGTGATCTTTCTCACTCATTCTTCAAGATAAAAGCCTGAAACTATGTCTAAAGACTGTTGACACCTTAGGGAAGCCATAGAAAAAGGAATCTGGTTGATATCCCTTTAAATGGAGGATAGGCATGCATAGGAACAGAGAGGTTTCAAAATAAGAGGCACTTCCTGATTGGATTTTCCTCAGATTTTCGCCTGCAATATCAGTTCTGTTATACTCACTGACAATATTTTGACAGTTTTGGAAACTTTAGAGTGTTTTCTATCCTAATCTGTCAATTATGTGCATATTTTAGCATCTGGTCCTGAGAAATAGGCCGTTTACTTTGGGAACATTATTTTTCCAAACATAAAAATAGTGTCCCCTAGCTTTTACCCATGTGTCAATATTGCTGCATATCTAAACAATGACTTAGGTAAGATTAGTAAATTATCCTTATGTCTGACATTATCTTGTAGGATCACCCCTTTCATTTTCCACATGCCCAAGTCTTCCTCGGGCGTTAGTTCTTGGCTATTCTCTGTCAAGTGTCTTATCTTTTGTAACCTTTCTAGGGCAGGCGTTCCTATAGCGTAACCCCTCGACAACATTCGGCTGAAACGGCAGTGCGCAAAATTCAAAAATATGTAACTTTAAGACATTAAGTCCAATACAGCAAATGAAAGATAAACATCTTGTTAATCTACCCATTGTGTCCGATTTCGCAAATGCTTTACAGCGAAAGCACAAGATATGATTATGTTAGGTCATGGCCAAGTCAAAAAAACACAGCCATTTTCCCAGCCAAAGATAGGAGTCACAAAAAGCAGAAATATAGATTAAATTAATCACGAACCTTTGATGATCTTCATCAGATGACACTCATAGGACATCATGTTACACAATACATGTATATTTTGTTCGATAATGTGCATATTTATATCCAAAAATCTCAGTTTATATTGGCGCGTTATGTTCAGATGTGCAGTAATGTTTTGATTCCAAAACATCCTGTGATTTTGCAGAAATACTCATAATAAACATTGATAAAAGATACAACTGGTATTCACAGAATTAAAGATACACTTCTCCTTAATGCAACCGCTGTGTCAGATTTCAAAAAAATCATACGGAAAAAGCTTAATCTGAGAACGGCGGAAATATCCGCCATTTTGGAGTCAACAGAAGCTGGAAATAACACCATAAATATACTTTTCCGAGTCTGGTTTCAGGCCTAACAACTGTCCAATGTAGCAAATTTCTGTCCTTCTGATTTTTCAATTGTCCTTATTCAGTTTCATGTTGATGCTTCTCAGTCTGTCTAGTAGCAGTCTCAGTCTCCAATCGTGCTGCTCTGTGTCATCACCCCAGACAAGAATGTCATCCATGATGTTTACGACACCTTCCAGAACAGAGGTACCCCTGGAACACCTCTGGATCGGACACAATTCCGAACGGCAGTCTCTTGAAGGAATACCTCCCAAACAAAGTATTGAAAGTGCAGAGTCGGGTGCTCTCTTCATCCAGTTGGATTTGCCAGAATCCTTAGTTTGCATCAACTACTGAAAATACCTTGGCGTTAGGCATTTCAGCAACTACCTCTTCAGTGGCATAATGTTCTCTCTCTCTTTGTGTAGATCCTGTGGGTCCATGCATACCCGTCTTTTGTTTGGCTTCACGATTATCACCAAGTTGTTTACCCATTCAGTAAACTCAGGTTGCCTGACGATAACATCCATGTTTTCCACGGGGTTCAGTTCCATTTCCAGTTTTTCCTTTCAGTGCTACAGGTACTTTTCTGCATGAGTGAACCAGTGGTGTGACTTCTGGGTCTATTTGTATGTGATGAACTCCAGGAACACATCCAGGTCCTGTGTATACATCTTTATATTCACCGTAAATGTGAGTCTCTGACCTTTGTTCAAGCTTGAATATTATCTGTATTAAGACAATTTATAGACAAGCTGATCTTACAAGTATTGCAGGTGCATCGTATTCAAGCACTTGAAATTCCTGTTAAAACACTTTCTCTTTGTACTGAAATTTGAGTGTTTTCTTGTCTTTTGGCTCTATCTGGTGGCCGGAATATGTCACGAGCTTGCAGGTGAATTTTTGCATGGAATCTGCCACTAACTTTTCCTTTCAGCGTTTTCAATTCTCTCAAGGACAAAATGTTTCACTCAGCTCCTGTATCCAGATTAACAGTAAGTTTGTGGTTGTTTATTTTCAATGTTTCTGTCCATTGCTCTTTCTCATGGTTTTTCTCATTGATGTTCACTAGCTGAGCTACACATTGTGTTTCACTTAAATTGTCCCAATGAACATGCACTCATTTCCTGCTGTCATCTCCCTGTCAGTGCAGTGAATTCTCTGTTTTTTTCTGTGACATACTTTGCACATCTAACTGTACGCTGGACACTTTTTTTGGTTCATGTTTTTACCCACAACGTGAACATTCTACCTGCAACCTCTCTTTTAGTAGCTGTGCACGGTCGTTGTCTAGTGTTGTCTTTTCCTTTGCTTATGCACCTTGTGAATGGGTACCTCGACTTCATAATGAAGCATTTTCAGTTGGCTCTGGCTCACTTCACTAGCACGGCAAATGTCTATTGCTCTAGCTAGCAGGAGATCTGGTTCTCAGAGTAATCTGCTTCGCACTTGGTCATTTGTAATTCCACACACAATTCTGTCACGTTTCAGTGACTCCTTATTAAGTTGTTGAAACTCAGTCTTTCATTATATTTTTTAGATCACATAAGCAACAATTGACTCTGTCCTTGCACTCTCGTAAAAAAAATCTGAAATGCAGCCATATACACAACTGTAATTTAGCACACAAGAAAACCCGTGATGTTGAAGAGAAACCCCACAAAGACTGGTAGCCCAAGATGTGCTCATTAAAACATCACACACCAGAACCATCGATTCTGGAAAATGGACAGAAGGATAGCCCCAGTCAGCGAAATGAAAGAATGGCGCCAAAGGGGATGGCTGCAGCTTTATGGGCTCCTAACCAACTGTGCTATTTTTTGTGTTTTTTTTTCTCGCATTGTTTGTAACTTATTTTGTACATAATGTTGATGCTACAGTCTCTTATAACCGAAAATAGATTCTGGACATCAGAACAGCAATTACTCACCTCAAACTGGGTGAAGATTGTTTCTTTAATGATCCTGATGCACTTCCCTCTGCAACTCGATCCTGGACATCCTGACGGGCCGCACCCAGCTGGTAAGGGTAGGTAACAACACATCTGCCATGCTGATCCTCAACATGGGGGCCATTAGGGGTCCGTGCTTAGTCCCTTCCTGTACAGCCCTGCGTGGTCAAGCACAACTCCAACACCATCATTAAGTTTGCAGACGACACAACGGTTGTAGGCCTGATCACCGACAATGATGAGACAGCCTATAGGGAGGAGATAGGAGACCTGGCAGTGTGGTGCCAGGACAACAACTTCTCCCTAAACTGAGCAAGACAAAAGAGATAATTGTGGACCACAAGAAAAAGAGAGGTTGAACATCTACGGTGCTGTTGTGGAATGGGTCAGATCCTGGTTCCTCTCTAGGTTTCTTCCTAGGATCCAGCCTTTCTAGGGAGTTTTTCCCAGTCACTGTGCTTCTACATCTGCATTGCTTGCTGTTTGGAGTTTTAGGCTGGGTTTCTGTACAGCACTTTGTGACATCGGCTGATGTAAATATATTTGAATGATTGATTATTGATTGATCAAGAGTTTCAAGTTCCTTGGTGTCCACATCACCAACAAAAAACACCAAGAAAGTCATGTAGAGGGCACACCAACGACTTATCCCCCTCAGGAGACTGAAAATATTTGGCATGGGTCCCAAGATCCTAAAAAAGTTCTACAGCTGTACAATCGAGAGCATCCTGACCGGTTGCATCACCGGCTGGTATGGCAACTGCTTGGCCTCCGACTGCATGGCGCTACAGGGGGTAGTGAGTACGGCATACTACATCACTGGTGCCAAGCTTCCTAACATCCAGGACCTATATAATAGGCAGTGTCAGAGGAAGGCTCTAAAAATTGTCAAAGACTCCAGCCACCCTAGTCATAGACTGTTCTTTCTGCTACCGCATGGCAAGCGGTAACAGAGTGCCAAGTCTAGGTCCAAAAGGCTCCTTGACAGCTTCTACCCCCAAGCCATAAGTCTGTTGAATAATTAATCAAATGGCCACTTGGACTATTTGCATTGATTTTTTTATTTTTTACTTTAGTTTATTTAGTAAATATTTTCTTAACTCTATTTTCTTAACTGCATTGTTGTTTAAGGGCTTGTAAGTAAGCTATTTCCAGTAATACCTGTTGTATTCGGTGCATGTGACAAATAAAAATGTATTTGATTTGAAAGGGTAACGTTAAATGCACAGCCCTTGTCAGCATCACCTCAGAGCACAAGCTATAGGCTACATTGGTCATTGTACCTACACCCATCAAATAACGCAAAGCTGTATGTCTATCAATAGCAATTAGACCCGCAAAAAAAGCAATGACATTACATCTAAAATATGTATTGAAGTAAAGGCCTGAACTATACATTACATTTAAAAATCTGCCAAACAACCAGTAGGCTTACACGAGAGAGAACCAATTCATTCATAATTCTGGCAAGGCTGCCAGGGACATAAATGTTGTAGCTTACCATTTAGATGAGTTGCAGCCTCCTCCATGCTGTGTTGAACCTCATGAGAAGTTTCTGATTCCATTTTCTTCCTGGTGAAATGTACTTCAGGTCCCTCTCAGCTGGACAAGCTGGGCGTTTCTTTGATGTAACATGCTGAACCTTGGTGATCAGGCTGCTCTGTGAGCTCATCATTGGACAAGCTGGACGTTTCTCTGATGTAACATGCTGGACCTTGGTGATCAGGCTGCTCCCTGAGCTCATCATTGGACAAGCTGGACGTTTCTCTGATGTAACATGCTGGACCTTGGTGATCAGGCTGCTCCCTGAGCTCATCATTGGACAAGCTGGACGTTTCTCTGATGTAACATGCTGAACCTTGGTGATCAGGCTGCTCACTGAGCTCATCATTGGACAAGCTGGACGTTTCTCTGATGTAACATGCTGGACCTTGGTGATCAGGCTGCTCCCTGAGCTCATCATTGGACTTGACATGGTGGTCTTCCATTTTTTTCACTTGGGAGTGCCCAGCCATTTTTTTCACTTGGGAGTGCCCAGCCATTTATTTTTCACTTGGGAGTGCCCAGCCATTTATTTTTCACTTGGGAGTGCCCAGCCATTTATTTTTCACTTGGGAGTGCCCAGACATTTTTTTTCACTTGGGAGTGCCCAGCCATTTTTCGAATATCCAGCTCGCCCCTAACCAAACTTAACAAAGCTAGTAGCTACTAGCTAGCCTATTATTAGCTGTACATTTGGGGGGGAAACGGTTCAGCTGTCCCCATAGGAGAACCCTTTTTGTTTCCATGTTGAACCCTCTGTGGAAAGGGTTGTATACTGAACACACATATAAACGCAACTTGCAAAAATGCAAAGATTTTACTGAGTTATAGTTCATATAAGGAAATCAGTCAATTTAAATAAATGTAATTAGGCCCTAATCTATTTCACATGACTGGTAATGCAGATATGCTTCTGAAAACCAATCCGTATTAGGTGTGACCACCATTTGCCTCATGCAGCACGACACATCTCCTTCGCATAGAGTTGTTCAGGCTGTTGATTGTGGCCTGTGGAATGTTGTCCCACTCCTCTTCAATGGCTGTGAGAAGTTGCTGGATATTGGCGGGAACTGGAACACACTGTCATACACGTTGATCCAGAGCAACCCAAACATGCTCAATGGGTGACAAGTCTGCTGAGTATGTAGGCCATAGAAGAACTGGAACATTTCCAGATTCCAGGAATTGTGTACAGATCCTTGCGTCATGGGGCTGTGCATTATCATGCTGAAACATGAGGTGATGGCGGCAGATGAATGACACGACAATGGGCCTCAGGATCTCGTCACCGTATCTGCACTTAAATTGCCATTGATTAAAATGCAATTGTGTTTGTTGTCCGTAGGTTATTCCTACCCATACCATAACCCCACCGCCACCATGGGGCACTCTGTTCAGAATGTTGACATCAGCAAACCGCTTGCCCACATGACGCCATACATGTAGTCTGCAGTTGTGAGGCCGGTTGGATGTTCTGTCAAATTCCCTAAAAGGACCTTGGAGGTGGCAATTCTGGTGGACATTTCTGTAGTCAGAATGTCAATTGCACGCTCCCTCAAAACTTGAGACATCTTAGGCATTGTGTTGTGTGACCATTAGAGCATTTTAGAGGGGCCTTTTACCTGTGTAATGATCATGCTGTTTAATCAGCTTGTTGATATGCCACACCTGTCAGGTGGATAGATTATCTTGGCAAAAGAGAAATGCTCACTAACAGGGATATAAACAAATTTGTGCATATAGTCTGTGAGAAAAAAATAGTAACTTTACCTCAACCTGGATGGGATCCAATGAGCTTCCTAAATAAGGAAATTAACTACTTTATGACATTGCATGGCTAGGTACCTAATCAAAACTATTTTAAATAACCTATTATTACACCCCCTACGTTCCCCCTCATCAGATCATGATCACATACCCTAACCAGAACCTTAAGCATTTAAAATGTCAACTTCAATTGGGTACGGACTTTCCAAGGATCCCTGGTGGCACGGACAACAGCCTCTCCCCGCTAACCATGTTAGTGTTTTAGCTAAACCTGATCACTTTACTAGTAGTATGCAAACTCAGAACGAAAGGAAAATATCGTGAGTCTCATAAAATAATTTGATGTATTGCGTAGCATATAACAGTGTTGTATTAGTTATATAGGGTTGAAGTACATTAGGTGTATCTAGCTGTCTTATTTGTATTTGTTCAATGCCTCCATTGATTTAATAACTATATTGCATATATTCTGTAGGTTCCAATCAACCCAAGATGATGAACCCTGAATATCTGACAAAGTGTATGACAAGGTGACCCATAGGAAGCCAGCTGTTCTCAACCCCTACATTGTCCCATTCTTCCAAGAGCACACTGAGTTTGAATGAAGACCTCCAGTGAGGTAATTAGACAAACGCATGCATGTACACACACACACACACACACACACACACACACACACACACACACACACACACACACAACACCACACCAGCTTGATATGTCCCTTGTCACCTGTCTTTTTACTCATTCTATTCTTTCTTTTTCTTGTCCTAGGTGTGAGAAAAGCTGACAAATCAGAACTGAGGAGGATTGTTACCGAGCGCCATGAGGCACACCAGATGCTCTCCTGCCCAAACTGTCCCGTTTCACCACCTCTGAACCCCCTTAGCCGGAATGGAGTTGCCCCTGGTCATAGATCTAGGATTGTACCCAGAAAATGTCACTCTAGCCGCTTTTGGTTGAATTGTAAACAACTGGTATGTCCTAGAAACTTAGTTACAGTGTGTAATGGTAGCTTAGATATGTGTGTTGTTTGTATAAAAATATAATTAATCCAACTCAAATAATATTTTCATAACAAGCTAAAGCCTATAATTGTTAATTTGTTCCCTGGTCTCCCTCTACTGAGAAGATGTATACCAGTTGTTTGTTTCTTAATCCACAAGGGGGCTCTGTGATACACACATTCACAGTCAAATGTTCCAATCCAGGAGCCAAATTTAACACAATAAAGTGAGTTACAACATGTGGTAATGAACAAAGCTGACCCTCCTGTAATAATTCCTAAAATGTAAATAGAAAATAATTTCCCCACAATTCCCATTGAGTTTCTTTAAACGATAATAATAATAATAATAATAATAATAATAATAATAATAATATATCCCATTCAGGAGATGCTTCAGAGTATAACAGAGTAGCAAGGCTAAGACAGTGCTAGCAAGCAACTCAGGCTGAGAGGCACTTAGTGTCCAAAGTAACACAGGAAATCAAACCTAGATATAAGGCACTTCAGACAGACCGGTCAAAATGGAAGCACCAGCTGACTACCAGTACTCCACTGATTGAAGTACCATCCTTTATTTGACTAGTTGTAGATGTAGTATCTTCCTTTATTATAAGACTCGGAGCTCGGGTGCAGTGGACATAAAGTCTCCCCTCTATATTGGAAGAGTTGGCGTATCTCCCCATTGGAAACGCCTCAGTGGCTCTGAGTGTGTAATATATCACGGACAGACATTTAATGAGGCTCCTGAAGGTCATACTGTTGATTTAATGAGGTTCGGTTTTGAAGACAGGCTCCTGAAGGTCATACTGTTGATTTAATGAGGTTCGGTGTTGAAGACAGGCTCCTGAAGGTCATACTGTTGATTTAATGAGGTTTGGTGTTAAAGACAGGCTCCTGAAGGTCATACTGTTGATTTAATGAGGTTCGGTGTTAAAGACAGGCTCCTGAAGGTCATACTGTTGATTTAATGAGGTTTGGTGTTAAAGACAGGCTCCTGAAGGTCATACTGTTGATTTAATGAGGTTCGGTGTTAAAGACAGGCTCCTGAAGGTCATACTGTTGATTTTATTTTTATTTATTTATTTATTTCACCTTTATTTAACCAGGTAGGCAAGTTGAGAACAAGTTCTCATTTACAATTGCGACCTGGCCAAGATAAAGCAAAGCAGTTCGACACATACAACGACACAGAGTTACACATGGAGTAAAACAAACATACAGTCAATAATACAGTATAAACAAGTCTATATACGATGTGAGCAAATGAGGTGAGATAAGGGAGGTAAAGGCAAAAAGGCCATGGTGGCAAAGTAAATACAATATAGCAAGTAAAACACTGGAATGGTAGATTTGCAATGGGAGAATGTGCAAAGTAGAAATAAAAATAATGGGGTGCAAAGCAGCAAAATAAATAAAATACAGTAGGGAAAGAGGTAGTTGTTTGGGCTAAATTATAGGTGGGCTATGTACAGGTGCAGTAATCTGTGAACTGCTCTGACAGTTGGTGCTTAAAGCTAGTGAGGGAGATAAGTGTTTCCAGTTTCAGAGATTTTTGTAGTTCGTTCCAGTCATTGGCAGCAGAGAACTGGAAAGAGAGGCGGCCAAAGAAAGAATTGGTTTTGGGGGTGACTAGAGAGATATACCTGCTGGAGTGTGTGCTACAGGTGGGAGATGCTATGGTGACCAGCGAGCTGAGATAAGGGGGGACTTTACCTAGCAGGGTCTTGTAGATGACATGGAGCCAGTGGGTTTGGCGACGAGTATGAAGCGAGGGCCAGCCAACAAGAGTGTACAGGTC
Organism: Oncorhynchus mykiss; assembly: GCF_013265735.2. Classification (NCBI taxonomy): domain Eukaryota; kingdom Metazoa; phylum Chordata; class Actinopteri; order Salmoniformes; family Salmonidae; genus Oncorhynchus; species Oncorhynchus mykiss. The sequence continues at coordinate 10,193,648 of NC_048575.1, forward strand.
GCAATGGTGGGTAGTATATGGGGCTTTGGTGACAAAACGGATTGCACTGTGATAGACTGCATCCAATTTGTTGAGTAGGGTATTGGAGGCTATTTTGTAAATGACATCGCCAAAGTCGAGGATTGGTAGGATGGTCAGTTTTACAAGGTAATGTTTGGCAGCATGAGTGAAGGATGCTTTGTTGCGAAATAGGAAGCCAATTCTAGATTTAACTTTGGATTGAAGATGTTTGATATGGGTCTGTAAGGAGAGTTTACAGTCTAACCAGACACCTAAGTATTTGTAGTTGTCCACGTATTCTAAGTCAGAGCCGTCCAGAGTAGTAATGTTGGACAGGCGGGTAGGTACAGGCAGCGATCGGTTGAAGAGCATGCATTTAGTTTTACTTGTATTTAAGAGCAATTGGAGGCCACGGAAAGAGAGTTGTATGGCATTGAAGCTTGCCTGGAGGGTTGTTAACACAGTGTCCAAAGAAGGGCCAGAAGTATACAGAATGGTGTCGTCTGCGTAGAGGTGGATCAGAGACTCACCAGCAGCAAGAGCGACCTCATTGATGTATACAGAGAAGAGAGTCGGTCCAAGAATTGAACCCTGTGGCACCCCCATAGAGACTGCCAGAGGTCCGGACAGCAGACCCTCCAATTTGACACACTGAACTCTATCAGAGAAGTAGCTGGTGAACCAGGCGAGGCAATCATTTGAGAAACCAAGGCTGTCGAGTCTGCCGATGAGGATGTGGTGATTGACAGAGTCGAAAGCCTTGGCCAGATCAATGAATACGGCTGCACAGTAATGTTTCTTATCGATGGCGGTTAAGATATCGTTTAGGACCTTGAGCGTGGCTGAGGTGCACCCATGACCAGCTCTGAAACCAGATTGCATAGCAGAGAAGGTATGGTGAGATTCGAAATGGTCGGTAATCTGTTTGTTGACTTGGCTTTCGAAGACCTTAGAAAGGCACGGTAGGATAGATATAGGTCTGTAGCAGTTTGGGTCAAGAGTGTCCCCCCCTTTGAAGAGGGGGATGACCGCAGCTGCTTTCCAATCTTTGGGAATCTCAGACGACACGAAAGAGAGGTTGAACAGGCTAGTAATAGGGGTGGCAACAATTTTGGCAGATAATTTTAGAAAGAAAGGGTCCAGATTGTCTAGCCCGGCTGATTTGTAGGGGTCCAGATTTTGCAGATCATTCAGAACATCAGCTGAGCAGATTTGGGAGAAGGAGAAATGGGGAAGGCTTGGGCGAGTTGTTGTGGGGGGTGCAGTGCTGTTGACCGGGGTAGGAGTAGCCAGGTGGAAAGCATGGCCAGCCGTAGAAAAACACTTATTGAAATTCTCAATTATGGTGGATTTATCAGTGGTGACAGTGTTTCCTATCTTCAGTGCAGTGGGCAGCTGGGAGGAGGTGTTCTTATTCTCCATGGACTTTACAGTGTCCCAGAACTTTTTTGAGTTAGTGTTGCAGGAAGCAAATTTCTGCTTGAAAAAGCTAGCCTTGGCTTTTCTAACTGACTGTGTATAATGGTTTCTAGCTTCCCTGAACAGCTGCATATCACGGGGGCTGTTCGATGCTAATGCAGAACGCCATAGAATGTTTTTGTGTTTGTTAAGGGCAGTCAGGTCTGGGGAGAATCCAGGGCTATATCTGTTCCTGGTTCTACATTTCTTGAATGGGGCATGTTTATTTAAGATGGTTAGGAAGGCATTTAAAAAAAATATCCAGGCATCCTCTACTGACGGGATGAGATCAATATCCTTCCAGGATACCCCGGCCAGGTCGATTAGAAAGGCCTGCTCGCTGAAGTGTTTCAGGGAGCGTTTTACAGTGATGAGTGGAGGTCGTTTGACCGCTGACCCATTACGGATGCAGGCAATGAGGCAGTGATCGCTGAGATCTTGGTTGAAAACAGCAGAGGTGTATTTAAAGGGCAAGTTGGTTAGGATGATATCTATGAGGGTGCCCGTGTTTAAGGCTTTGGGGAGGTACCTGGTAGGTTCATTGATAATTTGTGTGAGGTTGAGGGCATCAAGTTTAGATTGTAGGATGGCTGGGGTGTTGAGCATGTTCCAGTTTAGGTCGCCTAGCAGCACAAGCTCTGAAGATAGATGGGGGGCAATCAGTTCACATATGGTGTCCAGAGCACAGCTGGGGGCAGAGGGTGGTCTATAGCAGGCGGCAACGGTGAGAGTCTTGTTTTTAGAGAGGTGGATTTTTAAAAGTAGAAGTTCAAATTGTTTGGGTACAGACCTGGATAGTAGGACAGAACTCTGCAGGCTATCTTTGCAGTAGATCGCAACATTAAGGAGAGGCATGCTCAGTCGAGTGATCAAAAGGGTCCAGTGAGTGGAGAGGTTGGTTGGGGGTCACGGCGATTTAGACAGCTAAATCGGTAGCAAGCTAGCATAGGAGCAAGCTAGCATAGAATGGAGGTCTGTTATTAGCCAACTCTTGCGTTCCGTCAGTAGATTAGTGGGTTTCCGTGTGGTAGAGGGGATTAATCCAAATCACACAACAACAACAAAAATAAAAACAATAGATATAGTTATAGAGGCCCAAGAAGAAAAATAAATAAATAAATAAAAATAAAATAAAATAAAGATTGTCTATTCAGATAGCAGCCGATAAGATAGCCAACGGCTAGCAGGCCGCAGATGGGCGCCCAGGCAACGTTGCGCCGGAGGAGCCAGCCGGACAATTCCCTCGGGTAGACAACGTCGGCAGTCCAACTGTGAGGTGCGGCATTAAAGACAGGCTCCTTAAGGTCATATTGTTGATTTAATGAGGTTCGGTGTTAAAGACAGGCTCCTGAAGGTCATACTGTTGATTTAATGAGGTTCGGTGTTGAAGACAGGCTCCTGAAGGTCATACTGTTGATTTAATGAGGTTCGGTGTTGAAGACAGGCTCCTGAAGGTCATACTGTTGATTTAATGAGGTTCGGTGTTGAAGACAGGCTCCTGAAGGTCATACTGTTGATTTAATGAGGGTGTTGTGATAATTTTGACAGTGGTGTAAAGTACTTAAGTAAACATACTTTAAAGTACTACTTATGTAGTTTTTGGGGGTATCTGTACTTTACTATTGATATTTTCCACAACTTTTACTTTTACTTCAACGACATTCCTAAAGAAAAGAATGTACTTTTTACATGTTTTTTTCTTTGTTTGTAAATGATGTCTGTGTGTGCCCCTGGCTATCTGTAAATTAAAAGAACAAGAAAATGGTGCCGTCTGGTTTGCTTAATATAAGGAATTTGAATTGATTTGTACTTATAGTTTTACTTTGTTACTTAGAGTTGAAGTCGGAAGTTTACACACACCTTAGCCAAATACATTTAAACTCAGTTTTTCACAATTCATGACCTTTAATCCTAGTAAAAATGGCCTGTCTTAAATTAATTAGGATCACCACTTTATTTTATGAATGTGAAATGTCAGAATAATAGTAAAGAGAATTATTTATTTCAGCTTTTATTTCTTTCATCACATTCCCAGTGGGTTTCATACACTCAATTAGTATTTTGTAGCATTGCCTTTAAATTGTTTAACTTGGGTCAAACGTTTCGGGTAGCCTTCTGCAAGCTTCCCACAATAAATTGGGTACATTTTGGGCCATTCCTCCTGACAAAGCTGGTGTAACTGAGTCAGGTTTGTAGGCCTCCTTGCTCGCACAAGCTTTTTCAGTTCTGACCACAATTGTTCTATGGGAATGAGGTCAGAGCTTTGTGATGGCCACTCCAATACCTTGACTTTGTTGGCCTAAGCCATTTTTCCACAACTTTGGAAGTATGCTTGGGGTCATTGCGACCAAGCCTTAACTTGTCTTGAGATGTCTTGAGATGTTGCTTCAATATATCCACATCATTTTCCTTCTTCGTGATTACATTTATTTTGTGAAATGCACCTGTCCCTCCTGCAGGAAAGCACCCCCACAACATGATGCTGCCACCCCCACAACATGATGCTGCCATCCCCGTGCTTCACGGTTGGGATGGTGTTCTTCGGCTTGCAAGCCTCCCTTTCTTTCCTCCAAACATAACGATGGTCATTATGGCCAAACAGTTCTATTTATGTTTCATCAGACCAGAGGACATTTCTCCAAAAAGTACGATCTTTGTCTCCATGTAAAGCTGCAAACCATAGTCTGGCTTTTTTATAGCAGTTATGGAGCAATGGCTTCTTCCTTGCTGAGTGGCCTTTTAGGTTATGTCGATTTAGTCCTAGTTTTACTGTGGATATAGACACTTTTGTACCTGTTTCCTGCAGCATCTTCACATGGTCCTTTGCTGTTGTTCTGGGATTGATTTGCACTTTTCGCACCAAAGTACGTTCATCTTTAGGAGACAGAAAGCTTCTCCTTACTGAGCCGTATGACGGCTGTGTGGTCCAATGGTGTTTATACTTACGTGCGATTGTTTGTACAGATGAACTTGCTACCTTCAGGCGTTTGGAAATTGCTCCCAAGGATGAACCCGACTTGTGGAGGTCTACAATTTTTTTTCTGAGGTCTTGGCTGATTTCTTTTGATTTTCCCATGATGTCAAGCAAAGAGGCACTGAAAGTAGGCCTTGAAATGCATCCACAGGTACACCTCCAATTGACTCAAATGATGTAGATTCGCCTCTCAGAAGTTTCTAAAGCCATTACATAATTTTCTGGAATTTTCCAAGCTGTTTAATAAAGGCACAGTCAACTTAGTGTATGTAAACTTCTGATCCACTATAATTGTGATACAGTGAATTACAAGTGAAATAATCTGTCTGTAAACAATTGTTGGAAAAATGACTTGTGTCATGCACAAAGTAGATGTCCTAATTGACTTGTCAAAACTATAGTTTGTTAACAAGAAACTTGTGGAGTGGTTGAAAAACGAGTTTTAATGACTCCAACCTAAGTGTATGTAAACTTCCAACTTCAACTGTATGTATATTTTCTGCAATTACATTTACTTTTAATACTTAAGTATATTTAAAACCAAATGCTTTTAGACGTTTATAGTAGTATTTCCCTTTTACTTGAGTCATTTTGAATCGGGTACTTTTTCCATCACTGCTTTTTGAATTGTTAACACTTGAAGGTCATGGGTCCTCCTCACCTAAAATCTTTATTGTTGGCTACTGTTGATAATCTATTCTTATTGGCACAAGATGCAGAAGGGTTATTGAGTACGTTGATGCCTGCCGTTCCATTGTTTTGGCATGGTATATCCCCTAATGTTATTATTGTTCCCTAGGATAAATCTTCCATGTGTCATATGTTTAGGAGCCACTCCCCTCCTGATCCATCCCCATGAAACAACACCTCAGATAAAGGGGATTCGTTTATTAGTCTTTCCATTCACTTTATTCATTCTATGCTATATGCTTGAATCAAAATATGAAAAATGTAATTGAATTTAAACATTATAATAACAAGATATATCCTGGATTTCAAGGACTGGTTAATGGGGAACATAATATTTTCTCCATATTCTCTCTCAAATATATTGTTTTTACATTGTGACTTGGCAAGTATACACCTGTGAATTCTACTTAGTGGTACCTAATGACATATATTAGATTATTATTAGATATTAGATCTGCTTTTGTTTTCAATACAGGAGTAATCCATCAATCGAGGAAATGTTCAACATCATATGATTTTGCATTGGAATTCATTAACCATTACAGTCAAGGGGTGTGTGTGTGTGGGGGGGGGGGGGGGGTGGGGGGGGGGGGGGGGGGGGGTGGGGTGTATCCTGCAGATGTGAGGATTGGGTTTCATAGGGGCATACTTTTCCTGGGCACCTCCATGAGACTGGGGTTTTAAGGGCCACACACACAAGTTAACCTCAGCAACTTTCAGCTCCACCTTTTGTTCAAATGCTCAAAGGATCAGATGAACTCACATATAGGTTCACAACAAACAAAAAATATATATATATATTGCTAATTTGAGTCTGTTTCTGTCTGTAATTGTAATTCAAAGTAATTATTTTGGATTAATCTCATTGGTTAGGCCTACATCTTGTGTTTCATAATATAAAAATACAACATGCATTACCGTAAATAATTGAGACTAGATGAAATCTGTTGGAGTATCTATTTACTGTCACGGTAAGAGTAATGATGTGTTGACAGAGGTGATTTTTGCACTTGCAGTGGAGAGGATATAGATAGAACGATCCCGACAGCACTACAAAGCCAGCGGGTCAAGGTGATCACTGACCTGACTTTCAAGCCAAGGCACAGCACCAAACAATGTTTGGTGTTTGGTTCATAATAATTAAACATCTTCAAGTGTGGAATGGACCACGCCATGCAGTGAGAAGGTGTCTGCATTTTACGGCCTATAGGCTAATGGCATATTCCATAAGAAGTGTTTGACTTGCAGTACCCCAGAAACATAGGTTATTCACAGAGATGGTGGATAGATAACCAGCGAGACAAAGATCATATTCAACAAATAACAAACGTGTCCCAAAAGAGACTTTCCCCAAGGTTGGTCTTGAAACGTGCACTCTGCCATTGAAAAAAACACATGTACACTGTGTGTATATATATATATATATATATATATATATATATATATATATATGTTTAACGAATACATAATTAATGTGATTGTTTCGAATAAGTGGATAGTTCTCCCACTTTAATCTACGCATTTGAAAATACTTTGATCATGGGAGTGCCACACGCCCATAATCTCACCCACTGAAAAACACAAAACAGGAAGAAAGAAAGAAAGTCCAAAAAAAGTAAATAAAGGTTTTGACTGAGGAGGAAGGTGTTGGTAAAAATCCCCCCCGCAGAGAGTAACACCTGAGGTGTTGTTATCAACAGGGGAAGCACTCTCAGGGCTCAGTGACAAGCACTTCACACTCTACCGCGCTCAAAGGCCTCTGCTTGCAGTTGGCAGCACACACCAGTGGTGAAGACTAGCCCCCCGCCCGATGCCGATCTATCAGCCAGTTCCTCCAGCCGCCTGTAGTAGTGGGCCTTCCACAGCTGCGTGGGACTTTTCTTTGCAGTGTGTGTGTGTGTGTGTGTGTGTGTGTGTGTGTGTGTGTGTTCGTGCGTGCGTGTGTGTGTCAGACTGCATCCAAAAATGCTGATCCGAGTGGGTTTTCGACACACCTGTGGGAATAGAGAGCTCTAGGTCTGCATCCCGAGGCGTTGTTCGTTTAACCTCTATAACTCCCAGATCTAACATGGCTGTGACTGTTGTATGTGTCTCTGGTTCACACAGTGGTTGTTTATCAAACACCAGATATACTGTACGTCTCGCTATAATTTCAGATATGTTTTGTGAGAACATACTGAGAATGCTATTGTGTGCAAAAAGCAGTGCTGTTTTGGTTCAGATTTTAACTCGAAGATTAAATTCAGCTTTTTGACCTGGGAAAAATGTATTCCTGAAAATCGGTATGAGATACTTCATGATATCTACTAGTTCAAGGATCATCAACTACATTCATCCGAGGGCCAAGCAGATGGTAGGGGCTGGAACATAATTAAAAATAATTTGTAGACTTAAACATAATCATTTCAAACCTTGCTTACATTTGTATACGAGCACTTGTGTCTCTCTTTTATGCGTGGGAATACTTGGGAACAGATTTACAAATATTAAAATCACTTGAAACTGATTTTACGGTGTTTTTACAGTCTTTTATATCCACCAATGAAAACGTTTAAAAAATCTGGAAAACGACTGCTTTCTTTGCACCCAAACTAAATGTAATATAATTTTCCTACCGTACAATAACTGAAGTCTTATGACACTCAAAATCCTTTTCTGAATGAGTTAATTGACATTTAGCTCTAGGAGTGTGTTAGCCAGGTACTAAGTGACAGGCTGAGGAGCATATCAATAGACAGGCCAGGTGTGCCTGATCCTGCTGTGTTTGACACTGTCTTTCCCCACAGTGTTTATGGTGCATCTCACATTACTGAGGGCAGAATTAGGGTCTGTTGGTCGAGCTCAGCAGTAATCAGCACCTAGTCTGAATACTTTCCCCTCCCGTGTTTGTATGGGTATCACTGCTTATTTACTTTCTTTCTCCCTCATTACTACCATGCTCTAAACACTTGCCGGAGGACCTAGGGGTTACCGAATCTTAAATGGCACATTTGCTTGTTTACGCGCAACACTAAGATCCGGCTTGTCTAACACTGTTTGAATGTTAAACGCGTAGACCTTTTGTGGACTAAAATGTGTCTCTATAAGTAAGTGTGTTTGTAGTACTTGTTCTAGTCTTTGTAAGACATTTCTCTCAATGACCATTGCAAGTTTAAGTCGGGACAGTGTATTGTATGACCCAGGAAGGGCAACATTTTACAGCTTGATTTGTGTAAATAGATATGGAGTCAAGGTGTCCTTTTAAGAGGTAATGAAACAGGAGGAAAATAACAAATTAGCTATGTTTTTTGTGTGTGTAATGTGTTAGGGGGGTAAAAACAAACAAATACAAATACTGGAAAAAGTCTCACAATTTATGTATAAAAACAACTTTGTTCGACATGCTACTTTTATGAAAAAAACCTTGAGCCATGCAAAAAAAACAACAACAAAAAAACAATATTGTGGTAGTCAGGAGAGACAAAGAACCTTATCCCCCTTCCACTTATATTCTCCAATTCTGTGGTAATTCTGCAATCAATTGGTTGTAATGTTGCATTGAGCAAACATAACCATATAGTTCCGATAGCTGCATGTGTGACATAACTCCAAATATCACGAATAAAAAATAATGCCATTTAAAAAATATATATCCGTACATTTCATTTTTATTTTTAGCAATTCATATATTTGAGTTTATTCATAATATTTGTTGTAACATTTGTTCTGTCTTTTCTGGAGCCTGTAATTGAAATTGTAACCAGCTTTGTATCGCTTGTTTCAGAAAGGGTTTTATGTTCAATTAACTGAAAATAAGAGGTTGCAATCTGGATGAAGGCAAACATTAATTGTTTTATCAATGGATGAGCTTTTCTTAATAATCTACTGGGGAACCACTGCATTTAAGTATAACGCTTTAATATCCATAAATAGACACGTATTTACCTCTCCATGGTTGCAAGATCTTGTCTATTTTGACTAACTTTCTATTGCAATTAAATTGACATTCTGTTAGCTAGCTATCCCCAGTTAGATAATGATTTGTGACATTCTGTTAGCTAGCTATCCCCAGTTAGATAATGCTTTGTGACATTCTGTTAGCTAGCTATCCCCAGTTAGATAATGCTTTGTGACATTCTGTTAGCTAGCTATCCCCAGTTAGATAATGCTTTGTGACATTCTGTTAGCTAGCTATCCCCAGTTAGATAATACTTTGTGACATTCTGTTAGCAAGCTATCCCCAGTTAGATAATGCTTTGTGACATTATGTTAGCTAGCTATCCCCAGTTAGATAATGATTTGTGACATTATGTTAGCTAGCTATCCCCAGTTAGATAATGATTTGTGACATTCTGTTAGCTAGCTATCCCCAGTTAGATAATGCTTTGTGACATTCTGTTAGCTAGCTATCCCCAGTTAGATAATGCTTTGTGACATTATGTTAGCTAGCTATCCCCAGTTAGATAATGATTTGTGACATTATGTTAGCTAGCTATCCCCAGTTAGATAATGTGTTTTCACCTATCTGCATGCTTGTTGTGTTCTCTATGGTACACTCGTTTGAGCTGACTGATGGTTGTAAATAGTATAATCTCATAGTATAAACAGTATGAACAGTTTGAAAAATAATAGAAACAGTATGAACAGGTTGGATTATAAATAGTATAATATAATATGTTCAAAACAGTCGGAGAATTTCACATGAAGAAGTGAAATATGTGTATTTATGGTGTCGTTAAAATGCACAGATCGCGATACACTGTATACAGTTGAAGTCGAAAGTTTACATACACTTAGGGTGGAGTCAATAAAACTCGTTTTTCAACCACTCCACAAATTTCTTGTTAAACTATAGTTTTGGCAAGTCGGTTACGACATCTACCTTGTGCACGACACAAGTAATTTTTCCAACAATTGTTTACAGACAGATTATTTCACTTAAAATTCAATGTATCACAATTCCAGTGGGACAGAAGTTTGCATACACTAAGTTGACTGTGCCTTTAAACAGCTTGGAAAATTCCAGAAAATTATATCATGGCTTTAGAAGCTTCTGATAGGTTAATTGACATTATTTGAGTCAATTGGAGGTGTATCTGTGGATGTATTTCAAGGCCTACCTTCAAACTTAGTGCCTTCTTGCTTGACATCATGGGAAATTCAAAAGAAATCAGCCAAGACCTCAGAAAAAATTGTAGACCTCCACAAGTCTGGTTCATCCTTGGGAGCAATTTCCAAATGCCTGAAGGTACCACGTTCATCTGTACAAACAAGTGTACCAAGTATAAACACCATGGGACCACGCAGCCGTCATACCGCTCAGGAAGGAGACACGTTCTGTCTCCTAGAGATGAACGTACTTTGGTCCAAAAAGTGCAAATCAATCCCAAAAACAACAGCAAAGGACCTTGTGAAGATGCTGGAGTAAACAGGTACAAAAGTATCTATATCCACAGTAAAACGAGCCACTGCTTCAAAACCACCATAAAAAGCCAGACTACGGTTTGCAACTGCACATTGGGACAAAGATCCTACTTTTTGGAGAAATGTCCTCTGGTCTGATGAAACAAAAACATAATTGTTTGGCCCTAATGACCATCGTTATGTTCAGAGGAAAAAAGGGGAGCATTGCAAGCCGAAGAATACCATCCCAACTGTGAAGCAAGGGGGTGGCAGCATCATATTGTGGGGGTGCTTTGCTGCAGGAGGGACTGGTGCACTTCACAAAATAGATGGCATCACGAGGAAGGAAAATTATGTGGATATATTGAAGCAACAGCTCAAGACATCAGTCAGGAAGTTAAAGCTTGGTCGCAAATGGGTCTTCCAAATGGACAATGACCCCAAGCATACTTCCAAAGTTGTGGCAAAATGGCTTAAGGACCACAAAGTCAAGGTATTGGAGTGGTCATCACAAAGCCATGACCTCAATCCTATAGAAAATGTGTGGGCAGAACTGAAAAAGCGTTTGCGAGCAAGGAGGCCTACAAAACTGACTCAGTTACACCAGCTCTGTCAGGAGGAATGGGCCAAAATTCACCCAACTTATTGTGGGAAGCTTGTGGAAAACTACCCAAATGTTTGACCCAAGTTAAACAATTTAAAAGCAATGCTACCAAATACTAATTGAGTGTATGTAAACTTCTGACCCATTGGGAATGTGATGAAAGAAATAAAAGCTGAAATAAATAATACTCTCTACTATTATTCTGACATTTCACATTCTTAAAATAAAGTGGTTCTCCTAACTGACCTAAAACAGGGAATTTTTCTAGGATTAAAGGTCAGGAATTGTGAAAAACTGAGTTTAAATGTATTTGGCTAAGCTGTATGTAAACACCCGACTTCAACTGTATCTTCTCAAAGAAACTGCCGGTAGTTCGAAAACTTGACATCATCATTCTGTCATGCTGTCAACCTCGCACCCTGGGTATTTAGTCAGTCAGCATCCGTCATTGGTTAGGATGAGAAACATTATGTTAAGCCAGGATGTCCTCCATCCTTGATTGTAACCATTTTGAAATCCACCTGAACCTTGTCCGTCTGACCACTCAGGGCCAACAAACAACTCCCCTGTCCATCCTACTACCATCTTTATATACTGTAACTCCCTCTGTCCATTATAATACCATCTTTATATACTGTAACTCCCTCCTTTCCATTATAATATCATCTTTATATACTGTAACTCCCTCTGTCCATTATAATACCATCTTTATATACTGTAACTCCCTCCTCTCCATTATGATATCATCTTTATATACTGTAGCTCCCTCTGTCCATTATAAGACCATCTTTATATACTGTAACTCCCTCTGTCCATTATAACACCATCTTTATATACTGTAACTCCTCCTGTCCATCCTACTAACATCTTTATATACTGTAACTACCTCTGTCCGTTATAATACCATCTTTATATACTGTAACTCCCTCCTTTCCATTATAATACCATCTTTATATACTGTAACTCCCTCCTGTCCATTATAATATCATCTTTATATACTGTAACTCCCTCTGTCCATCCTACTACCATCTTTATATACTGTAACTCCCTCTGTCCATTATAATACCATCTTTATATACTGTAACTCCCTCCTTTCCATTATAATACCATCTTTATATACTGTAACTCCCTCCTGTCCATTATAATATCATCTTTATATACTGTAACTCCCTCTGTCCATTATAATACCATCTTTATATACTGTAACTCCCTCCTTTCCATTATAATACCATCTTTATTTACTGTAACTCCCTCCTGTCCATTATAATATCATCTTTATATACTGTACCTCCCTCCTGTCCATTATAATATAATATTTATATACTGTAACTCCCTCTGTCCATTATAACACCATCTTTATATACTGTAACTCCTCCTGTCCATCCTACTAACATCTTTATATACTGTAACTACCTCTGTCCATTATAATACCATCTTTATATACTGTAACTCCCTCCTGTCCATTATAATACCATCTTTATATACTATAACTCCCTCCTGTCCATTATAATACCATCTTTATGTACTAACTCCCTCTGTCCATTATAATACCATCTGTATATACTGTAACTCCCTCCTGTCCATTATAATACCATCTTTATATACTGTAACTCCCTCTGTCCATTATAATACCATCTTTATATACTGTAACTCCCTCTGTCCATTATAATACCATCTTTATATACTGTAACTCCCTCCTGTCCATTATAATACCATCTTTATATACTGTAACTCCCTCTGTCCATTATGATACCATCTTTATATACTGTAACTCCCCCTGTCCAGTATAATATCATCTTTATATACTGTAACTCCCTCTGTCCATTATAATACCATCTTTATATACTGTAACTCCCTCCTGTCCATCCTACTACCATCTTTATATACTGTAACTACCTCTGTCCATTATAATACCATCTTTATATACTGTAACTCCCTCTGTCCATCCTACTACCAACTTTGTATAATGTAACTCCCTCTGTCCATTATAATACCATCTTTGTATACTGTAACTCCCTCTGTCCATCCTACCACCATACTACCGTCCTCAGTAGACAGCTTTCATCCTTCTGATTGTGCATCAGGCATCGACGTCCACTTTCATCAGAATGAACAACAACAAGAAGATCACGGTCTACCGCTTATCACAATGGAAGAGAAACCACCCCAACGGGTCCATTCTAGCTGAAATCAGCCAAGGTATCTCTGAGAATCAGCTATCTGTGGGTCGGCAGGAGACTGACGTGGAGACTGACGTGGAGACTGACGTGTGCAAGAGCCCCGCAGGAAAACATCATCTAAGCAACAGCACAAATCAACAAACCATAGCCTTGCCCAGTTCAATTCTATGGCTGATTGTGTTTGGGAAAAAGAACATTATTCAATGGACTTATTTTACACCCTGTAAAGTAGTTATACACCTCTGTGCACTTAGAAAATGTACCACAGTGTTAACATATTCAGTGAATTTACAATTGACATGCAGTTACAGTATGGCCTTCTTTGTAATGCCTGCCTCCGATTGTCAATTGATTTGTGCCTGTTAGTCAGAGGAGTCCCCCTGCACAGCTGGTATCTGTGCTCTCCCTTCATCTTGGAGTTCTTAATGGCCCCTATGGCTGGAGGACTGTGACCAGATGAGTCACACAGTCCTCATCCATACACCCAGTACAGCCTTTTGTATCTTGAATCTAGTCAGAGGGGATCCATTACAAAACAAGGGGATTGTTTTGCCGTTTCTTTTGTTTTAGCTTCCCCATCTCTATGTGGATAAAAGGTGACAAGGCTTAATCAAAACATCTATTTTTTTCTACACACAAATTATTTTCTGTCCTTGGAAATAAATCACTTTTGAAATAGTCAAGCGCTCCCTCCTGAAAAAGCCATCCTCCTCTTTGCCTGTCTCAGATGTGGCTGTTTTCCTGTTAATGCTACTTGGTGATGATCAAAAACAGAAGGAAGTCTGAGAGATAGAGAGAGGGAGAAAAAGAGGGAGAAATCCAATGAGCCTAGTGGACTCCAGGGTGCAAGGCAGCTGGCAGATTGCTTATCGGGAACAATATCCTGACTAGAAGATGTCTATCTGGGAGGCGGTGGCTTAACCAGCTGCTTCATGCCTCTTTAAGAAGACAGTACATTTTTGGCTTTCGCTTCCTGCTCAGATACGTTTTTCAAGGAAAGGTGTCCTCTTCTGCCCTATCACAACACTGCATCAGGCCGTCTCAGAATTTGTGGCCTGAACTGAGGGTGTGCTGAAGAGGCTCCGTAGTTGGGGGGCCGCTGGTCTCCTCTCAGGGGTGTATATCAGTAGTCTAATGTGCCCCCTGCTCGTCTCCACTTCTTCATAAGCATTGATCTGAAAGCACAGGATATGTGTAAGCAATTTGCTGGATGGATAGTCTACCTATTGCTTACTGGAGAGTTGCTTTCTCTTGTCTACTGGGGAGTTGCGTTTACTTGTCTACTGGGGAGTTGCGTTTACTTGTCTACTGGGGAGTTGCTTTCTCTTGTCTACTGGGGGGTTGCTCTCACTTGTCTACTGGGGAGTTGCTTTCTCTTGTCTACTGGGGAGTTGCTTTCTCTTGTCTACTGGGGAGTTGCTTTGTCTTGTCTACTGGGGAGTTGCTTTCTCTTGTCTACTAGGGAGTTGCTTTCAGTTGTCTACTGGGGAGTTGCTTTCAGTTGTCTACTGGGGAGTTGCGTTCACTTGTCTACTGGGGAGTTGCTTTCTCTTGTCTACTGGGGAATTGCTTTCTCTTGTCTACTGGGGAGTTGCTTTCTCTTGTCTACTGGGGAGTTGCTTTCTCTTGTCTACTGGGGAGTTGCTTTCTCTTGTCTACTAGTGAGTTGCTTTCAGTTGTCTACTGGGGCGTTGCGTTCACTTGTCTACTGGGGAGATGCTTTCACTTGTCTACTGGGGAGTTGCATTCACTTGTCTACTGGGGAGTTGCAATCTCTTGTCTACTGGGGAGTTGCGTTCACTTGTCTACTGGGGAGTTGCTTTCAGTTGTCTACTGGGGAGTTGCTTTCACTTGTCTACTGGGGAGTTGCTTTCTCTTGTCTACTGGGGAGTTGCGTTCACTTGTCTACTGGGGATTTGTGTTCACTTGTCTACTGGGGAGTTGCTTTCTCTTGTCTACTGGGGAGTTGCTTTCACTTGTCTATTGGGGAGTTGCTTTCACTTGTCTACTGGGGAGTTGCTTTCAGTTGTCTACGTTGGAGTTGCTCTCAGTTGTCTACTGGGGAGTTGCTTTCACTTGTCTACTGGGGAGTTGCTTTCACTTGTCTACTGGGGAGTTGCTTTCTCTTGTCTACTGGGGAGTTGCGTTCACTTGTCTACTGGGGATTTGCGTTCACTTGTCTACTGGGGAGTTGCTTTCTCTTGTCTACTGGGGAGTTGCTTTCACTTGTCTATTGGGGAGTTGCTTTCACTTGTCTACTGGGGAGTTGCTTTCAGTTGTCTACGTTGGAGTTGCTTTCAGTTGTCTACTGGGGAGTTGCTTTCACTTGTCTACTGGGGAGTTGCTTTCACTTGTCTACTGGGGAGTTGCTTTCACTTGTCTACTGGGGAGTTGCTTTCTCCTGTCTACTGGGGAGTTGCTTTCACTTGTCTACTGGGGAGTTGCTTTCTCTTGTCTACTGGGGAGTTGCTTTCACTTGTCTACTGGGGAGTTGCTATCACTTTTTTACCAGGGAGTTGCTTTCACTTTTTTACCAGGGAGTTGCTTTCACTTGTTTACCAGGGAGTTGCTTTCACTTTTTTACCAGGGAGTTGCTTTCACTTGTTTACCGGGGAGTTGCTTTCACTTTTTCACCAATGAGTTGCTTTCACTTGTTTACCAGGGAGTTGCTTCACTTTTTTACCAGGGAGTTGCTTTCACTTGTTTTTACCAGGGAGTTGCTTTCACTTGTTTACCAGGGAGTTGCTTTCACTTGTCTACTGGGGAGTTGCTTTCACTTGTCTACTGGGGAGTTGCGTTCACTTGTCTACTGGGGAGTTGCGTTCACTTGTCTACTGGGGAGTTGCTTTCACTTGTCTACTGGGGAGTTGCTTTCAGTTGTCTACTGGGGAGTTGCTTTCACTTTTTTACCAGGGAGTTGCTTTCACTTTTTTACCAGGGAGTTGCTATCACTTGTTTACCAGGGAGTTGCTTTCACTTTTTTACCAGGGAGTTGCTTTCACTTGTTTACCAGGGAGTTGCTTCACTTTTTTACCAGGGAGTTGCTTTCACTTGTTTTTACCAGGGAGTTGCTTTCACTTGTTTACCAGGGAGTTGCTTTCACTTGTTTACCAGGGAGTTGCTTTCACTTGTTTACCAGGGAGTTGCTTTCACTTGTTTACCAGGGAGTTGCTTTCACTTTTTTACCAGGGAGTTGCTTTGACTTGCCCAGTTCTTTCTATGTCAATGCAAAGGAGAGGAAGCCATTTTTTTCCAGTTGAGATGCACCACTGGAGATTTCCCAACCAAAACATGACCCAGTAGTTCCAGGAGTACAAATGTATTTGCTGTGTGTCAGGCTTTCAGTGGAAACAAGTGGCTGTCATGCTGTCATTCAATGTCATGTTTGCTTTGCCTTTTTGTAAATACCTAAATCGTTGTTTGAATCATGCATCTCTGGGAAAGCATCGGCTTCCGTGTGTGTCACCGTCAATCAAACAATTCCAGTAATGCATTTATCTGCAGACTATCTACAGACTACAAATGATTTGCTTATTTTGTTGTTCGAATTTCCATTACCTACTGTATATCTTGTTTGAGAATGGAACGCATAACTTTTGGTACAGTTTCAGGGTACCAGTGATTCTTAAAGTTTTTATACAACTTTTCCAATATTTCCCAAGTTTGACGTCAACCTCGCTGTCATCCTGGAAAAATCATCAACGGGTTCGTGAACCGCTTTATATATCTGTGGCGTGCTATGAGGGTTGTTACTCATCCCACGCAGAATGTGCGTGAAGCAATATGTTTGACAAATGTTTATTTTGAACGCAGGAGCTACTGATGCCCGTATAGGTTAGACCTGTTGAAAATATTTGATCTCCTGGTCAACCTCATAATGACTGCCAGTTTACACACCAACAGACGAAGAACAGCTGCACGTAGACGTCTCTCACACTGGTGGGACCAGATCCAAAAGAGAGGGAAAAACTCCAGCTCATGCTGGTAGCTTTGATAAAACATAAATTTCTCTACATCATCTAAACAACATCTGTGCCATATGCATCAGCGATGTCTGGAGATAGTAAAAAATGCAACTTTTCCAAGACATAAACTAGCGAAGGTTTCAAATAAGGAGGGGCCATTTTGGATTTTCTTTGTGGAACAGTGTCTTAATTTGCCATTGTGCTCCTGCACGGACTTGCATGCACCATATCCTTCATGGTTTTGAATTTCAAAAGGATCGGAGAGGTTGTTTTTGGCACTATTTTCAGGTTGGCTTGGCGGGCCTCTGCAATGGAGCCAGTCTTTGCCGCAGTGTCCAGGTTTGATCATGATAAACAAGACAGTGGTGCTAACTGGGATGATTCATCTACTGCTGCTACCAGAGCATGTCAGAAATTGCATTGTGCAATCACAGGGGGAGACAAGGTACTCTTTTCCACTTGGCACCAGAGCACTTAGTCATTTCAGATATTTGGCAGAATTGTCCTCTGTGTCACATGTCTGGCGAATTCCAAGACAGTTTTTTATTTTTTATTACATTTTTGATGGTGGCGCAGTGATGCAGTGCCTTAGACCGATGCGCTACTCAGGAGGCCCCAAGCCTAGGTTTTATCCCGTCTTTAGATCTGGGAAGATATCCTCCCATTTGAAAAACAGACAGTTAAGAGATGTATGCTTCTCCAGTGCACGGACAGAGATTCCATCTGATTCAGAACTTTTTTGTTAAGCATCCACAATCAGAAAGAGTAACTTACAAAAGGTATTTAATTATCGTAAGAAAAGTTGATGTATTCAACTTTTGGGGAACATTTGCTGCTATTGGTCAGATGTACAGATGTACGTCTAATTGAAATCTATGAAGGTAATCTGTTTAAACATAAGGGTAGCCTACGTTCTTCAGTCATGTGTTACTTCATACATACACTGGCAACATATTTAGTTGGAGATTGCCGTAAATTTTGTTTTATTCAATAAAGTCTCCCCTAAACCCTCCCTTAAGTTCTTCATACAGCTTAGATAACATGTAAATACTAGTCATATCAAAACCATTGAACCTGTAAGATTTCAAAGGCAGTGTAACCAAATCATGCAGACTCCAAATTTGGCATAAGTGTACCTATTCTCATCACTGTATTTGAATCTCATAAAAAAAATGTTAATCAGCGGTCCCTAATTAGCATATGAAAACATGTGTATGAGTTCAGCCCGTAGTAACTGGTGAAGTCATACTTATTCAGTTCAGATCTAAAGATAAAGGAAAATGTGTGAAGTTGAGTACCCGGTTCAATGGGGAGGTCACAGTTTTACACAGGCGCTGTCAGGTTGGATGCCAGAGTATTTCACACCTGGTTAGATTTCAACTATTGGCTCCACCTTTGCTTTTGCGTCCCTGAAATCCGTTCCCTGGCTCTTGCGGTCATTTAGAGAGGTGTCACTCCCAACGCACCGTCACCTGACCCTACTACACTCAAATCACATGGGTACTCTCTGAACCACGTGATTCAATGAAGCTAACTGCAGATGTCACTTTACATATCATGTTTATATGCTGAAGATCTCAGAGATATGCTAGTGCTGTGAAACCTGTGGAGAGTACTGATGTTGTGATAATATAGCTGTAAACTATTTGTATCTGTGCATCATTGAGAACTTGGAGACAGTTATCAGTGGTAATGCCAAGACGTGATTCATGATGATGATGATTATATCTTGTTATCCACTATCTGATGAGGGACCAGGACACTCAAGTGTTCAAAGCAGTTTCATTCCCCCTCCCCCCCCCCCCAAAAAAATGCCTTCTCTGTCTATGTGGACCTCTGCAGGTCAGTCACAGCACCATCCTTCACATTCCTCATTCCTCTTCATCACGTCTCCTTATTAAGCCTTGGCAGGTCATTCAGGCCAGTGGAGGTCCTTGTCACTGCCTCTGTATGTATCATTACCCACACCATTCTCACTATACAGTTATTAGATTCAAGCTGGAATACTTAACTTTGAAACAAAAAAAACCAAAAAAGTTACTACAAACAATCAACACAGTTTTTTTTCCCTCTGACGTCATTGTAGGCATGATAGAACAGCAGAATATATGCTGCTCGATGCACATCACCTCCATTTCCTCCAAAAAACACAAGCAATAACAAAGGTACTTGGGCAGAGAGTGATACGGTTTCCCCTAATGCGGATTCCGTCTTCACAGTGTGAAATCATTTAGACAGGTGTGCTAATTTTGTGTGACTTGTCTCCTTCATCCAACTGGCTCCAATACGTTAATGACTGGTATCGCATGCCTCTTTGTGTGTGGAAAAAAGTACCAATCATTCATACCTATCAATACACACAAAGGCAGGACTCTAATGTAAATGCTTGAAACGTTCAACCTACACCACCCTACCACCCACATGTCAACTAGCGTACAGACTCATCCCTGTGTAACCCCTGCCTGGCCTGTTGGGTGTTGGGTGTCAGCCATGAGGGGGCTGAAGGGTGAGAGGAAGGGCATTGCGGCGCTTGCTCATGAGCTACCGCTGATATGGTGATTACGCTGTGGCTCTGATTCCTCCATCCCTCCCTACTCTCCCTACTCTCTCTCTCTCTCTCTCTCTCTCTCTCTCCCTCTCTCTCTCTCTCCCTGCTCTCTCTCTGTCTCTCTCTCCCTGCTCTCTCTCTCTGTCTCGCTCTCTCTGTCTCTCTCTCTGTCTCTCTCTGTCTCTCTCTCTCTCTTTCTTGCTGCTTTCTCTCTCTCTGTCTCTCTCTCCCTCTCTCTCTCTCTCTCTCTCCCCCTGCTCTCTCTCTCTCTGTGTCTATCCCTGCTCTCTCTCTCTCCCCCTGCTCTCTCTCTCTCTTCCTGCTTTCTCTCTCTTTGTCTCTCCCTGATCTCTACCTCTTTCTGTTCTCTGGTAGTGCATCATCATCATCATCGTCTTTGCTTGCGGTACACTTCCGCACCGCCAAGTTACACAGACCCTTTCACCACCTTCACCAGGATTCAAATATAGATCAACTAGATGTGTTGTGTGTACATGTCCTGGGGGCCATTAAGAGGCCTTTTGCCCTTACAACTTAGAGCCTTTCTTTTCCTTTTCTTATCATTTATGTTTTGGTTTGTTGACATAAGCCTCATGCTTTGATTCAAAGTCTAAGCCTTCTTACATTAAGTTACAAAGACAGGACATTTTACGTAACTTACAGTGGATTTTGGAGACCCAGTGAATAAATTAGGCAATATGATAACAAACTGTAAGCGAGCCACGAAGCAAACAGCTCTCATTGTCGACCATAGGCCATTGTTTTGTGCCCGGGTGGTTACCTAATTCTTGACATGAGGCTATTGCTTTGTGTTTCAGTTCGTTTCTTTAAACACACAACTCATTTCCCCCAGCCGTTGTGGCCTGTACACAAATGTTCCCAGTGTTGTGTGGCTACGGATGACACTGGCGAGTTGTGATGTTTTTATCTTCAACAAAGAGGAACGAAATGCCTTGTACAAAAGGCTGTCGAGAGGGCAAACTAACTGGTCTCTCTCTCTCTCTCTCTCTCTCTCTCTCTCTCTCTCTCTCTCTCTCTCTCTCTCTCTCTCTCTCTCCCTTTTGTTTCTCTCCTCATTTACCGGTGTGTTTGACATACATAAAAGGAATCAAAAAGAACAAAAAAGATCCTCACATCAAACATCCTCACAAGACACAGTCCCCACTCAGAAGCTACGGGTTCCATGGTCCCCGCAAATCGCTTAGCACTTCATTTTAACACACAGACATAACACGGCTAATCTTCTTCTCTCTACCTGAAGCAGGACGCAATGATTAACATGTCTGAACGGAGGTTTGGAGAGGGGGTTAGGGGCGGGGGTTGGGGGCGACGTAGGGGACGGGGGACCAGCGAGTTAACATGTCTGAACGGAGGTTTGGAGAGGGGGTTAGGGGCGGGGGATGGGGGCGACGTAGGGGACGGGGGACCAGCGAGTTAACGTGAAGAAAAAAAACAAGTGTCCAAGCACAAGCATGACACACACACACTCATACTCAAGCGTTACACACCTGCTGGTCTTCTCGTTATACACCAGGTATGTCCCTGCTGACTTGGCTGGGGTTCAGCTCTCTTAGAGGGTCAGGCAGGAATCAACACCCTTCGTCCGGCAATAGGAGGACCAGAGGGGGGACCCAACCAACCACCCACCCAGCCGAGTGTTCACAAGGAGCTTATATGCTGTTATGAGGAGAGGGGGCCGGTAGCAGCATGTCACTGTTTGGTTTGAGGATGTAGAGGGGTTCACAAGGTCTGGTCCCAGGTATGTTTGGTTTGAGGATGTGGAGGGGGTTCACAAGGTCTGGTCCCAGGTCTGTTTGGTTTGAGGATGTGGAGGGGGTTCACAAGGTCTGTTTGGTTTGAGGATGTGGAGGGGGTTCACAAGGTCTGGTCCCAGGTCTGTTTGGTTTGAGGATGTGGAGGGGGTTCACAAGGTCTGGTCCCAGGTCTGTTTGTGCTGTTTAGACAACTTCAATCTTGTTGTTGCCAAACTGGACCAGGCTAACTTGTGGCAGCTAAGACAGAATCACTACTGGAATAGGCCTACTTATCAGAGGAATTGGCACATTTGTATCCTTGATCTGTGTCCTTGCAGCCACTTAATTTGTGTTTGGTTGTGATAACATGTCATCCCTAACACTGACGGCCAACCTTCATAGGGCCTCTGATGTATGTAGACACAGTAAATAGTATGGCTTTTGGCAGGGAGAGCAGTCACACACACACACACACACACACACACACACACACTGTCACATACACACACACACACACACCGTCACACACACACACACGCTGTCACACACACACCCTGTCACACACACACACGCTGTCACACACACACCACACCATCACACAAACACACACACACGCTGTCACACACACACACACACACACGCTGTCACACACACACACACCCTGTCACACACACACACACACAATCTGTCACACACACCCTGTCACACACACACACACCCTGTCACACACACACACACGCTGTAACACACACACACACGCTGTCACACACACCCTGTCACACACACACACACACACACACACACACACACACACACACACACACACACACACACACACACACACACACACACACACACACACACACACACACACACACACACACACCCTGTCACACACACACACACACCCTGTCACACACACACACACCCTGTCACACACACACACACACCCTGTCACACACACCCTGTCACACACACACACACCCTGTCACACACACACACGCTGTCATTCTTTTTCCTTTGGTTTTGTCTTTGTTTTCACACACATGTTTTCTGTTTTTAAACCCTCTGTTTCCCCCATGGTGTTGTGGGGATTATTACATGTTCAGTTAGGTTTATTATGATGGCTGAGTTTTTGTGCTGTGTTCACCCGTGCGTTATCTTTACCGTCTTGTTTTGGTCAAGGGTAATTGTTTACCTTGTGCCTTGTTGAGTAAAGTACGTTGCTCACTCATTCTACTCTCCTGCACCTGACTTCACACACCAGCTACACTCACCTTCTGACAGAATCCCGCACTATAGATATGGAGTCAGCAGGAGCAGACAACCCCGGATTTGGGGTCGATGAGGGCGTCCAGCAGCAGGCGGATATGATACAACATCTCGGCATCACCATGGATCACGTCCTGCAGATTCTGGAATGCTGGGAGAGGAGAGGAGTTCCTCCAGCGCCTCCAACAGTACCACCAAGGACACCTCTACTCACCCCTCCTTCACCCCGTCCCAGCTGGATTTGGCTCGCGCTCCCGAGGGAATATGATGGGACGGCTGCCGGATGCCAGGGGTTCCTACTCCAGCTGAAGCTCTACCTGGCGACCGTCCTCCCGGCTCCTTCGGGGCGTTAGAGCGTGTCCGCACTTGTCCCCTGCCTCTCAGGCAAAGCCCTGGAGTGGGCCAACGCCGTATGGAGTGAGGGAGACGCGGCATTGGACCATTACACCTGTTCCATCTGAGGCAGGGGAAGAGGAGCGCCTAGGATTTCGCCTTGGACTTACGGACCCTGGCCGCCAGCGCAGGATGGAACGACAGGGCCCTGATTGATCACTACAGGTGCAGTCTGCGCGAGGACGTCCGTCAGGAGTTGGCCTGCAGAGACACCACCCTCACATTGGACCAGCTGGTGGACCTGTCCATCCGGCTGGACAACCTGCTGACTGCCCACGGACGTCCGGATCGGGACCTGTCAGTTCCATCCCCCAGCACATCAGGTCCGATGCCCATGGAGTAGGGAGGTGCTGAACTTAGGGCGACCGGAGGGGGGGCCATTCCCTGCACCACCAGTCTCTTCCTTATTGATTCTCCTGCATTTCCCATGGTGCTGGGCTTACCCTGGTTGGCCAGTCATGACCCCACTATTTCGTGGCAACAGAGGGCTCTCAAGGGGTGGGCACGAGAGTGCTCAGTGAGGTGTGTGTGGGTTTCCATCGGTGCGACTACGGTGGAAAGTCCAGACCAGGTCTCCACCGTGCGCATCCCCTCAGAATATGCCGATTTGGCTCTCGCCTTCTGTAAGAAAAGGGCGACTAAATTACCACCTCATCGACAGGGGGATTGTGCGATAAATCTCCTGGTGGACGCAGCACTTCCCAGGAGTCACGTGTATCCTCTGTCACAGGAGGAGACATGGCTATGGAAACACATGTCTGAATCCCTGGGGCAGGGATACATTCGGCCCTCTTCACCTGCCTCCTCAAGTTTATTTTTTGTGAAGAAGAAGAAGGATGGGGATCTGCACCCGTGAATTGACTATCGAGGGATCAATCAGATCACTGTGAGGTACAGCTACCCGCTGCCTCTCATCACCAGTGCGATCGAGTTAATGCACGGGGAGCTCTTCTTCATAAAATTGGATCTCAGGAGCGCTTACAACCTGGTGCTAACTGGGAGGGGGATGAGTGGAAGACGGCATTTAATACCACCTCAGGGCACTATGAGTACCTTGTCATGCCGTACGGGTTGATGAATGCTTCATCAGTCTTCCAGGCCTTTGTTGATGAGATTTTCCGGGACTGGCACGGGCATGGTGTAGTGGTGTATATCGACAACATTCTGATATACTCCGCTAATCACGCCGTGCATGTGTCCCTGGTGCGCAGGGTGCTTGGTCGAATGTTGGAGCATGACCTGTACCTCAAGGCTGAGAAATGTCTGTTCTTCCAACAGTCCGTCTCCTTCTTAGGGTACCGCATTTCCACATCAGGGGTGGAGATGGAGAGTGACCGTATTTCAGCTGTGCGTAATTGTCCGACTCCCACCACGGTAAAGGAAGTGCAGCGGTTTTTGGTCACCTGAAAGCTCTGTCTACCCCCGGATCCCTCTTTGGCGTTCATGGTGGAGGTGGACGCGTCCAAGGCTGGGATAGGAGCCGTGCTCTCTCAGCGCTCAGGCACGCCACCAAAGCTCCGCCCCTGTGCTTTCTTCTCAAAGAAGCTCAGCCCGGAGGAGGGAAACTATGATGTGGTGGACCGGGAGCTGTTGGCTGTTGTCAAGGCTCTGAAGGAGTGGAGGCATTGGCTTGAGGGAGCTAAACACCCTTTTCTCATCTTGACTGACCACCGCAATCTGGAGTACATCTGGGCGGCGAGGAGACTGCACCCTCACCAGGCAAGGTGGGCTATGTTCTTTACCCTTTTTGTTTTCACACTATCCTACAGACCAGGTTCCCAGAACGCTAAGGCAGAGGCACTGTCGGCACTAAGGCAGAGGAGCGGTCCATGGATCACCATACTTCCGGCCTCTTGCCTGGTGGCACCGGTGGTGTGGGAGCTGGACGCGGACATCGAGCGTTACGCACAGAGCCCACTCCCCCCCAGTGTCCAGCTGGGCGCCTGTACGTTCAGTCTGCTGTCCACGACCGTTTCATCTATTGGGCCCACACATACAGTGCCTTGCGAAAGTATTTGGCCCCCTTGAACTTTGCGACCTTTTGCAACATTTCAGGCTTAAAACATAAAGATATTAAACTGTATTTTTTTGTGAAGAATCAACAACAAGTGGGACACAATCATGAAGTGGAACGACATTTATTGGATATTTCAAACTTTTTTAACAAATCAAAAACTGAAAAATTGGGCGTGCAAAATTATTCAGCCCCCTTAAGTTAATACTTTGTAGCGCCACCTTTTGCTGTGATTACAGCTGTAAGTCGCTTGGGGTATGTCTCTATCAGTTTTGCACATCGAGAGACTGACATTTTTTCCCATTCCTCCTTGCAAAACAGCTCGAGCTCAGTGAGGTTGGATGGAGAGCATTTGTGAACAGCAGTTTTCAGTTCTTTCCACAGATTCTCGATTGGATTCAGGTCTGGACTTTGACTTGGCCATTCTAACACCTGGATATGTTTATTTTTGAACCATTCCATTGTAGATTTTGCTTTATGTTTTGGATCATTGTCGTGTTGGAAGACAAATCTCCGTCCCAGTCTCAGGTCTTTTGCAGACTCCATCAGGTTTTCTTCCAGAATGGTCCTGTATTTGGCTCCATCCATCTTCCCATCAATTTTAACCATCTTCCCTGTCCCTGCTGAAGAAAAGCAGGCCCAAACCATGATGCTGCCACCACCATGTTTGACAGTGGGGATGGTGTGTTCAGGGTGATGAGCTGTGTTGCTTTTACGCCAAACATAACGTTTTGCATTGTTGCCAAAAAGTTCCATTTTTTTTTCATCTGACCAGAGCACCTTCTTCCACATGTTTGGTGTGTCTCCCAGGTGGCTTGTGGCAAACTTTAAACAACACTTTTTATGGATATCTTTAAGAAATGGCTTTCTTCTTGCCACTCTTCCATAAAGGCCAGATTTGTGCAATATACGACTGATTGTTGTCCTATGGACAGAGTCTCCCACCTCAGCTGTAGATCTCTGCAGTTCATCCAGAGTGATCATGGGCCTCTTGGCTGCATCTCTGATCAGTCTTCTCCTTGTATAAGCTGAAAGTTTAGAGGGACGGCCAGGTCTTGGTAGATTTGCAGTGGTCTGTTACTCCTTCCATTTCAATATTATCGCTTGCACAGTGCTCCTTGGGATGTTTAAAGCTTGGGAAATCTTTTTGTATCCAAATCCGGCTTTAAACTTCTTTAAAACAGTATCTCAGACCTGCCTGGTGTGTTCCTTGTTCTTCATGATGCTCTCTGCGCTTTTGACGGACCTCTGAGACTATCACAGTGCAGGTGCATTTATACGGAGACTTGATTACACACAGGTGGATTGTATTTATAATCATTAGTCATTTAGGTCAACATTGGATCATTCAGAGATCCTCACTGAACTTCTGGAGAGAGTTTGCTGCACTGAAAGTAAAGGGGCTGAATAATTTTGCACGCCCAATTTTTCAGTTTTTGATTTGTTAAAAAAATTTGAAATATCCAATAAATGTTGTTCCACTTCATGATTGTGTCCCACTTGTTGTTGATTCTTCACAAAAAAATACAGTTTTATATCTTTATGTTTGAAGCCTGAAATGTGGCAAAAGGTCGCAAAGTTGAAGGGGGCCGAATACTTTCGCAAGGCACTGTAACCCTCCTCTGGTCATCCTGGCATAGGTTGGACGGTGCGTTGCATTAGTGGGATGTACTGGTGGTCCACCTTGGCCAAGGACATGAGGGTTTATGTTTCCTCCTGCTCAGTGTGCGCCCAGTGCAAGGCTCCCAGGCACCTGCCCAAAGGAAAATTACAACCCCTACCCGTTCCACAGCGGCCGTGGTCGCACCTGTCGGTGGACTTCCTGACGGATCCATCCTGGTCGTGGTGGATCGGTTTTCTAAGTCCTACCGTCTCCTCCCTTTGCCCGGTCTCCCTATGGCTCTACAGACTGCGGAGGCCCTGTTCACACACGTCACGGCACTATGGGGTGCCTGATCAGGGTCCCCAGTTCACGTCCAGGGTCTGGAGAGCGTTCATGGAACGTCTGGGGAACCTCGGTCAGCCTCACCTCAGGTTTTCACCCCGAGAGTAACGGGCAGGTGGAGAGAGTAAACCAGGATGTGGGTTGGTTTCTGCGGTCATATTTCCAGGACCGGCCGGGGGAGTGGGCGGCGTTCATCCCCTGGGCAGAGATGGCCCAATACTCACTCCGCCACTCCTCCACTAACCTCTCTCCTTTCCAGTGTGTACTGGGACATCAGCCGGTTCTGGCACCTTGGCATCAGAGCCAGATCGAAGCTCCTGCGGTGGACGAATGGTTTAAGTGCTCGGAGGAGATCTGGGACACCGTCCATATGCACCGCAGCAAGGCCCCGCACCGGGTCTGGCTCTCGACCTGAAACCTGCCCCTCCGCCTGCCCTGCCTGAAGGGAGGTACCTCGTGGACTGGGAGGGGTACGGTCCGGAGGAGAGATGCTGGGTGCCGGTGGAGGACGTGTTGGACCCTACGATGCTGAGGAAGTTCCACCGTCTCCATCCGGATCGTCCTGCTCCTCGTCCTCTGGGTCGTCCCCGAGGCTGGCATCGGCGCGCTGCGGGAGCCGCGCGTCAAGGGGGGGGTACTGTCACGACTTCGGCCGAAATCTCCTTGTTCGGGTGGCGCTCGGCGCTCGGTGTCGCCGGTCTACTAGCCATCGCCAATCCACTTTTCTTTTTCCTTTGATTTTATCCTTGTTTTCACACATCTGTTTTCCATTTCACAATTATTTTTCCTGTTTTTAAACCCTCTGTTTCCCCCATGGTGTTGTGCGGGATTATTCCATGTTCAGTTAGGTTTATTTTGATTGCTGGGTTTTTGACGGGTACTGTGTTCACCCGTGCGTTATCTTTACCGTCTTGTTTAATGTAATTGTTACCTTGTGCCTTGTTGAGTAAAGTACGTTGCTCACTCATTCTGCTCTCCTGCGCCTGACTTCATGCACCAGCTACACTCACCTTCTGACACAAATATTTGTTTTGCCATCATTGTAAGCCTGCCACACACACACTATACAATACATTATATTTTCACAGGACCGCCTGTTGTAATTTCGATGAGGCTCTCTTGTTCAGATATTGGTAAGTGGAGTGGAGGCAGGACATGAAATGGATAATGAATCTAGTGGTTTTTGTCGTCCGTTTTGGGAAAGTACCTGCGTAATTGCGCACCCAGCTCACTCAGGTGCTCCGCTATATCACATTTGGCATTGTCCGTAAGCTTGGGTTCATTTGAACACAAAAATCTGCCACACCCTGATCTGTTCCACCTGTTCATGTGCTTGTCTCCACCCCCCTCCAGGTGTCACCCATCTTCCCCATTTTCCCCTGTGTCTTTAACCTGTGTTTTCTGTCTGTTGCTAGTTCATTTGTTCAAGCCTACCAGCATTTTGTCTCAACTCCTGGTTTTCCCTAGTCCCTCTTTTTCTCGTCCTCCTGGTTTTTGACCTTTGCCTGTCCTGACCCTGTACCGGCCCCCCTGACCACTGCCTGTCTCTGACCCTGAGCCTGCCTGCCGTCCTGTACTTTTGCTCCACCTCTGGATTACCGAACTCTGCCTGACCCAACCCTAAGCCTGCTTGCCGTACTGTACCTTGACCTCTGCTCTTGTTTATCGACCCCTGCCTGCCTTGAAATGTCATTTTACCTGCCCCTGTTACAATAAAAATTGTTTCTTCACACAGTCTGCACTGATTCCTGATAAAATCATGCAATGATGGAAAGACCTGAGTGTTGTCCTCATCATGCAAGCGAAAATGAGGGTCAGTAAAGAAAACTTTAATCTCGTCTCTCAATTTAAAAAAAAAAGTGTCAATACTTTGCCCCTTGATAACCAGCCCATTTCCTAGATGCCCTTCCAGACGCCCTCTGCCTACCCAAAGATTTCCTTTAGTTAAATAGTTTTTTAAGTGTGCCACAAACCTTACGTTCCAGGTCCAGTTCAAGTTCCTGTTTCAAACATAAAGTAGTTTTATGAATATGGTTGTCACATACAGTGCCTTGCGAAAGTATTCGGCCCCCTTGAACTTTGCGACCTTTTGCCACATTTCAGGCTTCAAACATAAAGATATTAAACTGTATGTTTTTGTGAAGAATCAACAACAAGTGGGACACAATCATGAAGTGGAACGACATTTATTGGATATTTCAAATTTTTTTAACAAATCAAAAACTGAAAAATTGGGCGTGCAAAATTATTCAGCCCCTTTACTTTCAGTGCAGCAAACTCTCTCCAGAAGTTCAGTGAGGATCTCTGAATGATCCAATGTTGACCTAAATGACTAATGATGATAAATACAATCCATCTGTGTGTAATCAAGTCTCCGTATAAATGCACCTGCACTGTGATAGTCTCAGAGGTCCGTCAAAAGCGCAGAGAGCATCATGAAGAACAAGGAACACACCAGGCAGGTCCGAGATACTGTTTTAAAGAAGTTTAAAGCCGGATTTGGATACAAAAAGATTTCCCAAGCTTTAAACATCCCAAGGAGCACTGTGCAAGCGATAATATTGAAATGGAAGGAGTATCAGACCACTGCAAATCTACCAAGACCTGGCCGTCCCTCTAAACTTTCAGCTTATACAAGGAGAAGACTGATCAGAGATGCAGCCAAGAGGCCCATGATCACTCTGGATGAACTGCAGAGATCTACAGCTGAGGTGGGAGACTCTGTCCATAGGACAACAATCAGTCGTATATTGCACAAATCTGGCCTTTATGGAAGAGTGGCAAGAAGAAAGCCATTTCTTAAAGATATCCATAAAAAGTGTTGTTTAAAGTTTGCCACAAGCCACCTGGGAGACACACCAAACATGTGGAAGAAGGTGCTCTGGTCAGATGAAAAAAAAAAGAACTTTTTGGCAACAATGCAAAACGTTATGTTTGGCGTAAAAGCAACACAGCTCATCACCCTGAACACACCATCCCCACTGTCAAACATGGTGGTGGCAGCATCATGGTTTGGGCCTGCTTTTCTTCAGCAGGGACAGGGAAGATGGTTAAAATTGATGGGAAGATGGATGGAGCCAAATACAGGACCATTCGGGAAGAAAACCTGATGGAGTCTGCAAAAGACCTGAGACTGGGACGGAGATTTGTCTTCCAACACAAAAATGATCCAAAACATAAAGCAAAATCTACAATGGAATGGTTCAAAAATAAACATATCCAGGTGTTAGAATGGCCAAGTCAAAGTCCAGACCTGAATCCAATCGAGAATCTGTGGAAAGAACTGAAAACTGCTGTTCACAAATGCTCTCCATCCAACCTCACTGAGCTCGAGCTGTTTTGCAAGGAGGAATGGGAAAAAATGTCAGTCTCTCGATGTGCAAAACTGATAGAGACATACCCCAAGCGACTTACAGCTGTAATCGCAGCAAAAGGTGGCGCTACAAAGTATTAACTTAAGGGGGCTGAATAATTTTGCACGCCCAATTTTTCAGTTTTTGATTTGTTAAAAAAGTTTGAAATATCCAATAAATGTCGTTCCACTTCATGATTGTGTCCCACTTGTTGTTGATTCTTCACAAAAAAATACAGTTTTATATCTTTATGTTTTAAGCCTGAAATGTTGCAAAAGGTCACAAAGTTCAAGGGGGCCAAATACTTTCGCAAGGCACTGTAAGTATGGAAATAATTTCCATGTTATAATATAGGTTGCTGTCTTTCTGGTTCAGTTGAGGAGAAATAAGTTGTTTAACGCAAAGATGATCTTGACACAAGAGAAGTGTGTTGTTGTTTTTTCTGTCATAGCTTGTCTGTCGGTCGGCGTGGTGGAAGTGATTGAGTGCTTAAACATGTGTTGGTTGTAGGTGCAGTGGCAGAAGTCTAGGTTTAATGTCTGTAACATATTCTGGTAAAACACTGAATCATCCCTCTAAACTCATGATAAGGATCAGTTGACTGATCGCCGACCCCGAGACAGTGTACAAGTAAAATGAAGCAGAACGGACGTTCTTGATGTTCTGATAAAAGAGGATGTTTGGTCACGTCTCAAACCCAACATTTTGTTTCAAAGTCATTAGGACATTTAAGTTGATTTTGTATGTTGCACTCATAACTACTGTTGCACTGTATATTTAGCACATGTTTAAGTATTTTATGAAACTCACTAACTGTGAGTTTGTCATATGATTCATATTTTCATTGTTGATTTGTCCTATCTTAGAATGAATGGATCAGTGGTTAGTTACCTTCTAATCGAAAACTGTGTTGATGCAAACCTGGGGTTTGCACAGATACAATCTGAGACTGTATTGACATGTTTGACTGTTTAGCGCTAATGCTAATTTAGTAAACAGGCAGTGTAACTTCATGGGGATTAGGGATTAGTTTAGTCATTTGGAAATGAGGGCAGTGTTTATGTTCTGAGACATGAGGAAAGACATTACTTAGACCTCTCAGAGTGTTACTGTAAATAAATACTCACTGACGCCTCAAGAATACTCTATGCAGGCAGTGTCACATCTAGCTAGCGCTCAACCACCTTGTCTGGTAGCTATTCATAAGAACAAAGTGGCTGCGGATCCAACTTTTCTGAAACTCTCTTCCCGACAGCTAAAGGTCAGAAGCTTCTGCGCATGTGTAGGATTCTCTACTTTACACACAGTCTCTCCTCTACTCGTTCAGCTGCCCAGAGAACAGGCTACTCTATAAGAATGTGATAATCTGAAAGTTTATTTACCAATCAATATTGTTATCAACTCTGTTATGATGCTGATGGCCAGTAAATGAGTTAACAAACTGTTATGATTGGTAGCTTTAGCCTCATTTTGTGACCACTAAGAAACTTTCCCTGTATTACTGTAACTTATCCAAAGCCAAAAATATAAACTTTACTCTCTAACCTTACCTGCCATTTCCTTCTGGCATGTTTTTCCATGGCTCGCCCAAGTTCATTGGCTTCAGTCTTGTTTACAGACAAACAACGGATCCTGACTCTGATCCTGACTCCGTTCCTTATTCTCACCCTGACTTTGATCCTGACTCTGATCCTGACTCTGATCCTGACTCTGATCCTGACTCTGATCCTGACTCTGATCCTGACTCTGATCTTGACTGATCTTGACTCCGATCCTGACTCCCATCCTGACTCCGATCCTGACTCCGATCCTGACTCCCTTCCTTATTCTCATCCTGACTCTGATCCTGACTCTGATCCTGACTCCGATCCTGATTCTGTTCCTTATTCTCATCCTGACTCCGATCCTGACTCCAATCCTGACTCCAATCCTGACTCTGCGCAGACCTTTTTGCCCACGTCTGCCTGCTCTAACCTCACCTGTGAAAATAGGCCCCATTTTGATGCCTTTCCTTTCTGCAGCCTATGTTTAGTTAATTCCAGATTGCCATCTGAGATCATTGGCCCAAGTCATTGGTTTACAGATAAACAACTGATCCTAACTCTGCCCGCATCCCAAGAATAGACAGTGATACCAGTAGGAAATCTTCCTCTGGCAGTTTACACTACAAATTATATCTTTACATTCTGGGCCCTCTCTTTGGATCCTGATCATGGAGGGGGGGGTCAGAATTATTAAAGGTTATTTTTACATACTTGCACAGTCATTGACATGGAAGTCAGAATTCTCGTTTGACACTTTTGTGTGTCAGGTCTTGGTGTATTTTCGGACACCTGCCCACATGGCCCTATACGGGATCCATTAACTAATCCATCACTGCTGGGCTACTTTGTTAAAGCAAGATGGAGATTAAAATCTCTGTGCCATTGTATAGCTATTGAAAACAGCTTGACACATGAGTTTTGCAGGTATCTGTACTGCACTTCTCCCTAGGCCTCTTTGGACTCATCTCATCCGTCGGAGCATTTGATATTCCGCCAGGCAGTGGGGGGGGATACATGCGATCCTTGGTTGTGCAGGTGCTAATCTTTCCCCATGCTGGAGGGCTCCGTTGGGGGTCAGGGGAGGTGTGAGAGGGGGAGATCTGAGGCATCGGTTGGGGGTTCCAGCCCCGATGGAGCAAGCCGAGCATGGCCGTCTGCTTTGTCCTTTTTCCCCACTCCCCTTGCCTTCAAGGTTCTCCCATCACTCTGTCATGATCTCCGGCGAAGGTATTGCTTTTCTTTGGGGAGAGGATTTGAAAGATGCGTTGATACAGTATGACTGAAAGGTGTGGGGGGGCTAGAGTTAAATCTGTCAGATATCTGAGGACTCTATTCTGATACCTACTATGTGCCATGAAAGTAATGTTTTTATATTACGCAATAACGGATATAATGGATATATAATAACAGATATACATATGGATTATATTGTAGTGACAGTCATTCAAGTAACAATACATTACTGACCATCCTACCGATCCTCGACTTCGGCTACGTCATTTACAAAATAGCCTCCAATACCCTACTCAATAAATTGGATGCAGTCTATCCACAGTGCCATCTGTTTTGTCACCAAAGCCCCATATACTACCCACCACTACGACCTGTACGCTCTCGTTGGCTGGCCCTCGCTTCATACTCGTCGCCAAACCCACTGGCTCCAGGTCATCTACAAGACTCTGCTAGGTAAAGTCCCCCCTTATCTCAGCTCGCTGGTCACCATAGCAGCACCCACCTGTAGCACGCGCTCCAGCAGGTACAGTATATCTCTCTGGTCACCCCCAAAACCAATTCTTCCTTTGGCCACCTCTCCTTCCAGTTCACTGCTGCCAATGACTGGAACGAACTACAAAAATCTCTGAAACTGGAAACACTTATCTCCCTCACTATCTTTAAGCACCAGCTGTCAGAGCAGCTCACAGATTACTGCACCTGTACATAGCCCACCTATAATTAGCCCAAACAACTACCTCTTTCCCTACTGTATTTAATTCATTAATTTATTTATTTTGCTCCTTTGCAGCCCATTATTTCTATCTCTACTTTGCACATTCTTCCACTGAAAATCTACCATTCCAGTGTTTTACTTGCTATATTGTATTTACTTCGCCACCATGGCCTTTTTTTTGCCTCTCACCTCATTTGCTCACATTGTATATAGATTTAGAATTGTTCTACTGTATTATTGACTGTATGTTTGTTTTACACCATGTGTAACTCTGTGTTGTTGTATGTGTCGAACTGCTTTGCTTTATCTTGGCCAGGTCGCAATTGTAAATGAGAACTTGTTCTCAACTTGCCTACCTGGTTAAATAAATGTGAAATAAAAAATAAAAACTTTTATCCACTTCCTATTGACCCTTTTAACCCCTGTTGAGAGACCTCATTGAAGAAGTTGAATGCTGCCAGATACATCGGAAAAGCTCTACATTTTTACAAGTGACACAACACCTAGACTGCCAGACTGGGCTGTCTGCTGTCAACAGCGGTTAATGTTATTACAGTACTATGCGGCAGATGAAGGTTTAAAGGGAAACATTGGCCGCCGATTCGTCATTGCAGGAGATGTGATGACATGGACTCTCACGCTCAGCACCCCTTTAGAGTGGGTTTCAGTTGATTTATGATAAAGCTACATGGCCACGGCATTCCGCAAAGTACCGGCATTCCAGCAGCCTTTCAGGCAGAGATATCAAGGCATGGTGTAAAGAATAACCTGTCCCTAACCATCCATTCTTAACAATTATGTGACATCTTCGAGACTGGAATGCCTGAGATTCCTGTTTCGGTCATGGCTAAGGACAAAACAACAGTAACCATCAGGTGAGACAGCTTCCTAGGCAGACATACAGTACATGTTTGAAGGCCAGATGCATGACTGTCATTGGCTGTCGATGATTGAGGAAGAAAAAAAATGGCGAGAGACAAAACTCTCTAAACTTAATTATTTTTGGCACATAGATCAACTTCACCAGAATTTCTGTTTGAATTTGACTGGAAGTGTGGTTGGTGTGATGAATCTGCTTTGTGTAAGTTATTAATGCAGCTCTTTTTTAAGAATAAAATTTACAAAAGTCCCACATCAATGTTAGGGTTTTCACCCAGATCAAAAAGGCTGGAAGACCTTGTGTGTGTGTGTGTGTGTGTGTGTGTGTGTGTGTGTGTGTGTGTGTGTGTGTGTGTGTGTGTGTGTGTGTGTGTGTGTGTGTGTGTGTGTGTGTGTGTGTGTGTGTGTGTGTGTGTGTGTGTGTGTGTGTGTGTGTGTGTGTGTGTGTGAATGTGAGTCTTATTCAGTAAATGTAGTTATTGCTTTCTTTTCTGAAGTCTACCAACCTAGCCAGCAGGTATGCCAGCTAAGATAGTTAGTCAAACAGTGGTGGAAAAAGTACCCAATTTTCATACTAGAGTACAAGTAAAGATACCTTAAAAGACAATGACTCAAGTGAAAGTCACCCAGTAAAATACTACTTGAGTAAAAGTCTACAAGTATTTTGTTTGAAATGTTCTTAAGTACCAAAAGTAAAAGTAAAAATAATCATTTCGCATTCCTTATATTAAGCAAACCAGACAACACAATTTTATTTTATTTTTAAAAATTGATGGATAGCTCAGGGGCACAGTTCAACACACAGACATCATTTACAAACAAAGCATTTGT
Organism: Oncorhynchus mykiss; assembly: GCF_013265735.2. Taxonomy (NCBI): domain Eukaryota; kingdom Metazoa; phylum Chordata; class Actinopteri; order Salmoniformes; family Salmonidae; genus Oncorhynchus; species Oncorhynchus mykiss. The sequence continues at coordinate 10,229,382 of NC_048575.1, forward strand.
GTTTAGTGAGTCCGCCAAATCAGAGGCAGTAGAGATGACCAGGGATGTTCTCTTGATAAGTTGTGAATTAGACAATTTTCCTGTCCTGCTAAGCATTCAAAATGTAACGAGTACTTTTGAGTGTCAGGAAAAATGTTTGGAGTAAAAAAGTGCATTATTTTCTTTAGGAATGTAGTGGAGTAAAAGTAAAAGTTGGCAAAAATCTTAATAGAAAAGTAAAGTACAGATACCCAAAAAACTACTTAAGAAGTACTTTAAAGTATTTTTACTTAAGTACTTTACACCATTGTAGACAAGCTACTCTAACTTAATTGATAGCCTGAAATGGCTTCTTGGTAGTTAGGTTCCCAATCTCCCAAACTCATAACTATCTGGGCTAGTTAAAGCCAACTTCATAAAATGTCTAGGTGGCTAGCAGTATTGCAGAGAAACAACAATAAAATATATATATATACACAGTACCAGTCAAAAGTTTCAAGAGCTTTAAGAGTTTCTTCAAGTGCAGTCGCAAAAACCATCCAGCGCTATTATGGAACTGGCTCTCATGAGGACCGCCACAGAAAAGTAAGACCCAGAATTACCTCTGCTGCAGAAGGTAAGTTCATTAGAGTTACCAGACTCAGAAATTGCAGCCCAAATAAATGACAGAGTTCAAGTAACAGACATCAACATCAACTGTTCAGAGGAGACTGAGTGAATCAGGCCTTAATGGTTGAATTGCTGCAAAGAAAACACTACTAAAGGACACCAATAATAAGAAGAGACTTGCTGGGCCAAGAAACATGAGCAATGGACATTAGACCGGTGGAAATCTGTCATTTGGTCTGATGAGTGCAAATTGGAGAATTTTGGTTCCAACCGCGTGTCTTTCTGAGACGCAGAGTAGGTGAACGGATTATCTCCGCATGTGTGGTTCCCACCGTGAAGCATGGAGGAGGAGGTGTGATGGCGTGTGGGTGGTTTGCTGGTGACACTGTCTGTGATTTATTTAGAATTCAAGGCACACTTAACCAGCATTGCTACCCAGCATTCTGCAGCGATACGCCATCCCATCTGTTTTGCTCTTAGTGAGACTATCATTTGTTTTTCAACAGGACAATGATCCAACACACCTCTAGGCTGTGTAAGGGTTATTTTACCAAGAAGGAGAGGGATGGCGTGTTGCATCAGATGACCTGGACTCCACAATCACCTTACCTCAACCCAATTGACATGGTTTGGGATGAGTTGGACCACAGAGTGAAGGAGACGCAAATGCATTCCTGGTGAAGGTGGTTGAGAGAATGCCAAGAGTGTGCAAAGCTGTCATCAAGGCAAAGGGAATATAAAAATATATAAAATATAAAATTTATTTTGATTTGTTTAACACTTTTTTTGGTTACCACATGATTCCATATGTATTATTTCATAGTTATGATGTTTTCTATTATTAAACAATGTAGAAAATAGTTTTTTTTAAATAAAGAAAATCCCTTGAATGAGTAGGTGTGTCCAAACTATTGACTGGTACTGTATATATATGTTTTATAAATATATTTTAAACAGGATTAATCTGAGCGGGCATGACAGACACACACTATGGGCATGACACATGTGTGTGTGTGTGTGTGTGTGTGTGTGTGTGTGTGTGTGTGTGTGTGTGTGTATACACTGTGTGTGTGTACACAGAGAAAAATGGCTGTGTAAATGGCATCTCTTTCTGGCCAGGAGCAGCTGAGGCCCTGCATTATCAGTCTGAGTAACCTGTAGAGAGATCGAAGCCTACAGAGCCAGAGAGCACCTAGCCTGCCTGCTATGTGTACAGCTACCACTACCACTACCACTACCACTACCACTACCACTACCACTACCACTGCCATTGCCACTACTACTACCACTACCACTACCACTATCACTACCACTACCACTACCGCTACCACTACCACTGCCATTGCCACTACTACTACCACTACCACTACCACTACCACTACCACTGCCATTGCCACTACTACTACCACTACCACTACCACTATCACTACCACTACCACTACCACTATCACTACCACTACCACTACCACTACCACTACCACCACTACCTCTACCGTTACCACTGCCACTACCACTACCACTACCACCACTACCTCTACCTCTACCATTACCACTACCACTACCACTATCACTACCTCTACCACTACCACTATCACTACCACTACCACTACCACTGCCACTATCACTACCACTACCACTACCACTACCACTACCACTACCACTACCATTACCATTACCACTACCACTACCACCACTACCTCTACCACTACCACTACCACCACTACCTCTACCTCTACCACTACCACTACCACTACCACTACCTCTACCACTACCACTACCACTACCACTACCACTACCACTACCACTGCCGCTCAGCAGCTAATGCCAAAGTAGTAGAGTCTGTTGAGGAGTCACTCAGTCACTCAGGCCGCCACCTGGGACCTTCCATTTTAATCTTCACAGGAATGCTTTTTTTTTGGAGAAAAAAATACTCAAAGCCACATTCTTTTTTTTTGGGGGGGGGGGGGGGGGGGGGGATTGGAAGGAAGTGTGCAATAGTAAAAATAAAATAAAAAGAGACATAACAGTGCAGGAAGCTTACATTAGTGCTTTTGAAATGGCTAATTTAACCACGAAGGTACAATTCCTTCCCACTGGTATTCTGTGTTTAACAGTTTTACGTTTGAATTTGTTTTCAGAATATGCACCTCAGATAATACAGCTGCGTATGTTGTACTGTGCTATTCACCCATCTCCTTATTGGCAATACCAAGGCCCGTGATGTGTCCAACCATCTAAGGCACAGTCCCACCTCTGAGCCCCTTTTGGGTCTCTTTGAAGCTATATGAAGGCAGAGATAACCAGGCACCTGCTTTTAAACATGGTGTATCTCTACCCCACTGTTTGTAAACATATCCTCTTGAAGTATGGTGGTGTAGGATGAGGGCTGGGGGAGGAATATAGGGGTGGCTGCAGATTCACCAACATTAATCAGACACCTATCAGACAGCCAGTGCTACAGACCTGAGTGTAGGTCTGTGGTACTCTACCTTCTAAGGGGAGGATACAGGCTGAGTCAACCCCTCAGTGGAAATCAAGACAGGTTTCATGGCAGAGAAGGGTCAATGGTCAGAGAGGCTTAGAGGTCAAAGTTTGCCGTGTTTGGGTGAAGAGAACAAGTGACATGTGTGTATTATGTGGGAATGTTGGAATCCACTTGTTCTAGAACGTTCACTAATGAGGGTAATTGAATTATTATTAGTTACCACCACCACTACAGTCTTAGAAATAAAGGTGCAATCTAGAATCTAAAAGGGTCATTGGACTGTCCCCATAGCAGAACCCTTTGTAGAATCCTTTTGGATTCCATGTAGAACCCTTTCCACAGAGAGTCCTACATGGAACCCAAGGGGTTCTACCTGGAACCCAAAAGGATCTACCTCGAACCAAAACGGGTTCTCCAATGGGTACAGCCTAAGAACCCTTTTGGAACCCTTTCTTTTTGTATTACAAATTGTTTGTACATTTACTATGAATACAAACCATTGATAGTGTTGAAAGTTAACTTGATATGATGATGATTATATGGTGGGGTTTAAACAGCAGCTAAATTGATTTGACTTGTTTTCCATCCAGTGTGAATGTGAGTTGAGTCAATGCTTTGAAGGAAAATAATTGATACTTCCCAGGTTTACCTTGTAGAAACCAGCTGAAACTGGACATGGAAATAGTGCTACCATTCACTGAAACAAGCACCACTATGTAGGCCTACAATCTGCTTACCAATTTAGTTCAGTCTTCGATAAGATCTAGAAAGTTGCAAGCTCAAACAGGACTGTAGAATAAAGCCACGACCCATGCCATACAGAGGGGAATGGTATTGTAAACGAGATCCTTTCAGGTAAACAAGTTAGGTTTGATGAATCACTCAAATCTCCGCTGTTGAAAACCAAATGTTAGTCTAAAATAAATTGGAGATAATATCTAGGTGCTTTTTACAGTCTAGTTTATAACTTGCCTGGCTGGGCTGATGAGACAGTGGATTGCACAGTCAGATGGAACAGAGGAAATGGGCATGTTAACATCATAGACTTAGCTGGAATGCACCGCCTGGAATGCTCTTTTAACCAATCAGAATTCAGGATTAGACCCACCCGTTGTATAAAGCACTATAGCCTACCATGCACTGTACTATCATCTAATGATTCTAACATACTATCGTCAGCCAAGTGTATAATTTTAAAGACTATACCTATACTGCCTTGTAGTCTCATGTGCTCTACCTTACATTTCAACGTTTTTCCAACATGTTGTATATGAAATAGTTTTTTCTGTCAAAACGCGGCATTTTAGGTGTTCGCCTACACCCCCATCTCAACTATCCAGAAGAAGCTATGTCTCTGTAAAAGTAAGCGAACACAAGGTAACAGGTTTCTGTAGAGATGGAAAAAATATTGTAGATGTAACTGAAAACTGTGGACAATAAATGTGAACTAAAATAATAATCGGCATATTCAAGTAGATAAGTAGACATAGCTTACCCAAAAACAGTTTTTCATTTTTACATGAAGTGGGTAAACTCATTTTGTGAACAGAACAGGTGTTCCTGCCAGAACCCACACCTCTGCGTTAACTCACACGCACTCAATTCTTCATTGATGCGACTGCATGCTAGTTGAGATTTCTACTCTTCCCTCCGTTGTCAGTTTAGCCTACATTTCACTGATCTTAGTAGCAGAAAGCAGGTTTTATTTGTCACCTTCAAGGCAGCTGTCAGCGTTCATTTTTTATTTATTTATTGCGGTTTGATCGAGGGGGAGGCACTAGCAATGTCTGCAGTTTTCGGTTTGGCTATTTGTTTCAAGTGTATTAGTCTATAAATGATTTTAATATAACACACATACATTAAATATTAATCTTGGTTGCCTGTCCTGACATGAAGTTTGTTCTATAGAAACAAATGACTCTGATGTGTGCCACAGAAATTATTTGACTCTAGCCACAAAATTAAGGAAATTAGAAGGGGGGGGGGGGGGGGGTTTCTTGCCCAAATACTTTCTGTGGTACACACTACTGGTCAACATGAGCTACCAAAATGATTCTGAAGTGTGCCAGGCCTTGCAGTCCCAAGATAGAAGGGGGGGGGGGGGGGGGGGGGGGGGGGGAATTTCGGAGAACAAGAATCCCCCCCCCCCCCCCCCTTCTAATTTCCTTAATTTTGTCACTAGAGTCAAATACTTTCTGTGGCACACATCAGAGTCAAATACTTTCTATAGAACAAACTTCATATCAGGACAGGCAACCGAAATGAATAATGAATGTATGTGTGTTGTATTAAACAGGCTAAACTGACAACGGAGTGAAGAGCAGAAATCTCAACTAGCAAGCAAGTTGCAGCAATGAAGAATTGCGTGCGTGTGCATTCACGCGAAAGGGGGGGGGGGGGGGGGTGGATTCTGGCAGGGGGGAGATTTTCGTCACAACACCAGCACGGTCGGGAGGAGAAGATTAGTTTCCAATAGTTCAAAGCGGTCAAACGAGTTGTTTTTGAGACAGGGGTGTCACCAGAGCTATGTTGTATTCATTAGGTATGTCGTGGCTCATTTTAAAAGATGCATTATGATGCTTTACAAGCTCAAAATATTTTTAAACAAAATTGACAATTATGATAAGAACCGTGGCGATTTTTGTGACGAATAATCGTTAACCAAAATTCCATAATCGTCAAAACAATATTGAGACAGAGCTTTATCAGTCTGTAATCTGTCTGTCTGACAGGGGTACAGTTGTCTCCTGTCTGCACACAGTTACCCTACAGAGGATTAAATCCCCTCTGGTGTTACCTAGTCATCCACATATGGGCAAATTGATTCATGGCTCACACCACCTCTTTCATTACAATAATAGTGAGTAATTTGTTTATCTAGACGGGACATCAGAGGAAAACTCCCCGGCGGGGTCAACGAATGAAGCGGCGCTGCTTCCCTGCTGATCCGGCCGCGAGGAGAGATACTGTCAGCGGCGTGTGTTACCGGCATTCTCGAAGGGAGGGACAAAGACATCTCTCTCTCTCTCTCTCTCTCTCCTGTCCCTACCCCAAAATGGAGGGGGCCCTTTCAAAAGGCTGGAGGTGAATGATAATTGGACCAAAACAAAAGCCATAACCACAACTTCAGAATGTGTCAAATCTATAGTGGGAGCTTATTGAATTTTAATGTCACATAATTATGTTCAGAGACTGTACAGTTCAAGACTGTATCTACAGTTGCACTGGTAGCAAGAGCACATTCATTATGCTTTTGTAGCTCATCCCAATCTATACAACATTTATTCCAGTGCCATAGGAATATAACGTAACACAGACAAAATACCTATTCATGTTCTACAAACACAATGAACTGATTTATTTTATTTTATTTTATCCAAAGGCAATAATAACAGCAGGTTGGCATTTATTGGGATGACTCGTGTACTGGAGGCAGCTCTGCAGAGTGGTCACTAGCTGCCACAGCCACAACGTCAAAAAATCTGATTTTAACCCTACCCTTAATCCTAACCACACTGATAACCCTAGAGCCTAGCATGCTAGCAGATACCCATCGACTTCCAGTCATTGCGTTAATACTATTTAGCATTAGCTCACAAAACTACCTCTAACTTCCTTCATACTGGACTCAAGAGACATAAAATTGGTATCCACGAGTCAATCTGACTTTGGGGGAGTACATAAATGGCCTCCTTGCCAAAATCCCAAAGTATCCCTTTAAGACTAAAAAGCACATTTTTTGTTTTCATGAATTTTTAAGATATTGCCAATTTTGACTTTGCAGCTGGCCCATCTAGCAGAAACTGTTCAGTTCTGCCCCCAGGGCAAGACTCATGACAATAAAGATCAACCTGCATAATAACTCATTTGTGGCTTTTCCTTATGCATTAAATGCAAATTGGGAAATGTTGTGAATGTCCTAGATGACTGTCATCACTAGCAGTCCAAACGCATTCCAACACCTCAAATATATAAATAACAGTAGATATTCACAAACCTGATAAAAGGTGTCATTAAGTCTGTTCCAAGTGTTCTTTCTGACCATTTGTATACAGGTTACAACTATAAAATGTACTCCTCTGTCATATCTCCCTATTCTCTGCTCTGTTGGTGTGAGCTATTAGTACCCTACTCCGTCATACCTAAGCGGATGAGAAACCCTGTCGGGATAGCTGTTGGACGCGTAGTTGCTGTATCGGTAAGTGTCAAAGTTCTCTGCCCTCTCGATTTTGGCTGGCAGGGTTTCCGGTTGGTACGACAGCGGCGACTTGATGACCCCGGAATCTTCTGTAATCTTTAGATCAGAGTAGGAGGAGGGTGAGGTGTCCTCGAGCAAGGAGCTGCAGTTGGGCAGGCCCTTAACGTCGTACATGTTATCGCCGTATTTGACCACGGATGGCTTGGGGCAGGGCTGGTAGGACACCTTGGTGGTGGTGGTGATGATGGTCTGCAGGGAGGCGGGCGTGGCTGGCACTGGGCCCGTCAGGGTCCTGCATGGATACTCACTGTTGTAGTAGTGGTGGTTGGCGTTGCCAGGGAGCTGCCCATATTCACCCCGCTCCCCGTATGTCCCCTTGCCCAGGATCTGCTTCCAGCCGTGATGCTTGCTGCTGGGAGTGTCGTAGCTGCTGCGGTCATGGCCCGAGAGGGTGCCGGTAGTGTGGGGTGTGGTGGTGCTGGTACCCAGGCCTAAGCTCACCTTGCTGGGCTCAGGGGCCTCTGCCTGGTGGCTACTGGGGTCCTTGTAGAGGGCTGTGTAGGAGCCAGAGCCTAAATAGCCAGGCACAGCAAAGTCGTAGCTACATGGAGGCCTGGGCATGTACAGACGGTGGTTTGCCGGCTTCTGGAGTGTGGAGGGGGCCTCACCCAGGGTGGCATGGGAGTCGTAGGCAAACTTGTAGGGCTCAGGATTCTGGAAGGGCGGGTAGTGCTGGGTCTTGTAGGGCTCAGGGTTCTGGAAGGGGAAGTTGGACTCAGCGATGATGCTGAAGCGGTCAGGGCCCTCCATGCAGGACAGCTGGTGCAGGTTGGGGAAAGGAGCACCCAGGTCATGGTATCTCCCAGTCTGAACAAGTAACAGTACACAACAGTACATATTTCAATGTCCTTGTAGGTGCACAGGGCTTATACAGAAAGCAAAGGCAACAGTGGCAAGACAAATTTTCCTACAGGAAAACAATTGACAGGAACCATCCACCTCTGGCTAAGCAGGTAGACATAATTCAGAGTACATACAGTTGAAGTCTGAAGTTTACATACACCTTAGCCAAATACATTTAAACTCAGTTTTTCACAATTCTGACATTTAATCCTAGTAAAAGTTCCCTTTTCTTAGGTCAGTTTGGATCACCACTTTATTTTAAGAATGTCAAATGTCAGAATAATAGTAGAGAGAATGATTTATTTCAGCTTTTATTTCTTTCATCACATTCCTAGTGGGTCAGAAGTTTACATACACTCAATTAGTATTTGGTAGCATTGCTTTTAGATTGTTTAACTTGGGTCAAATGATTCTGGAAGCCTTCCATAAGCTTCCCACAATACCTTGGGTGAATTTTTGCCCATTCCTCCTGACAGAGCTGGTGTAACTGGGTCCGGTTTGTAGTCCTGCTTGCTCGCACACGCTTTTTCAGTTCTGACCACATATTTTCTATAGCATTGAGGTCAGGGCTTTGTGATGACCACTCCAATACCTTGACTTTGTGGTCCTTAAGCCATTTTGCCACAACTTTGGAAGTATGCTTGGGGTCATTGTCCATTTGGAAGGCCCATTTGCGACCGAGCTTTAACTTCCTGACTGATGTCTTGAGATGTTGCTTCGATATATCCACATTATCTTCCTCCCTTATGATGCCATCTATTTTGTGAATTTCACCGGTCCCTCCTGCAGCAAAGCACCCTCACAACATGACGCTGCCACCCCCGTGCTTCAAGGTTGGGATGGTGTTCTTCGGCTTGCAAGCTTCCCCCTTTTTCCTCCAAACATAACGCTGGTCATTATGGCCAAACAGTATTATTTTTTGTTTCATCAGACCAGAGGACATTTCTCCAAAAAGTAGGATCTTTGTCCCCAATGTACAGTTGCAAACCGTAGTCTGGCTTCTTTTTTATGGCGGTTTTGGATCAGTGGCTTCTTCCTTGCTGGGCGGCCTTTCAGGTTATGTCGATAGAGGACTTGTTTTACTGTGGATATAGATACTTCTGTATCTTTAATAATTACTTGTGTCATGCACAGTGTAGATGTCCTAACCGACTTGCCAAAACTATAGTTTGTTAACAAGAAATTTGTGGAGTGGTTGAAAAACGAGTTTTAGTGACTCCAACCTAAGTGTATGTAAACTTCAGACTTCAACTGCATATGACCATGGAGGGTAAATGTTCTTACATCTGACTCTATCAGCCTCCTCTTCTGGGAGAAGTGTGGAGAGGACATTTTCCTCTTCACTGCACTTCTCCGGGCCTCCGTCTCAGACTTACTCTCCGGTCTGGCATGGTCATGGACTCCCTTGGCCTGCAATCACATCAACACATACTACGATTGTTACTTTCTTGAAATAATTTAGAAAATCTTTAGTCACACACTTAGATTTTTTTTGCGCCGAAGCTCGTAACCAAAAACACTGTGTTTCTTGTTTTCTACTTTATCGTGAATTCAAATTATTTGCCTTCAGATATTATTAATCAAACATCCAAATTGATGAACCCACGCCAATTCCTAATTCATTGTCCATTTTTCTTTGTACTGAAATCTGAACACTTTATTTGAAGGTTTGCTTATAAACAACTAAACATCTGTAGTATGAAGTAAGTAGAAAACAGCTATTGTACGTGGTCTTCGTAGGTAATAAATGCTTTATATATGATGATCAACAAACAGGTTATTAATGGTTTATGAGGAAAGAAGACTGTTAAATAAACTGTTACCAGAATCTCAGTTGAGAATATGAGCCCACAAACCTGGAAGAATATGACTTTTCCATCTATTCTCCAGAAGTTGGTGACGGGGTAGCCACTGTGTCCTCTACATGGCATCAGCTCCAGGGCAGAGTTACAGCTGGGGCACAGCTTCTCTGGAGAACAACCACCAGTACACACAACCACACAGTTTTAAACAACCACACAGTTTTAAACAAACACACAGTTTTAAACAACCACACAGTTTTAAACAAACACACAGTTTTAAACCACCACACAGTTCTAAACAACCACCAGTACACACAACCACACAGTTTTAAACAACCACCAGTACACACAACCACACAGTTTTAAACAACCACACAGTTTTAAACAAACACACAGTTTTAAACAAACACACAGTTTTAAACAAACACACAGTTTTAAACAAACACACAGTTTTAAACAACCACACAGTTTTTAACAACCACACAGTTTTAAACAACCACACAGTTTTAAACAACCACACAGTTTTTAACAACCACACAGTTTTAAACAAACACACAGTTTTAAACAACCACACAGTTTTAAACAAACACACAGTTTTAAACAACCACACAGTTTTAAACAACCACACAGTTTTAAACAAACACACAGTTTTAAACAACCACACAGTTTTAAACAACCACACAGTTTTCAACAACCACACAGTTTTCAACAACCACACAGTTTTCAACAACCACACAGTTTTAAACAACCACACAGTTTTAAACAACCACCAGTACACACAACCACACAGTTTTAAACAACCACACAGTTTTAAACAACCACCAGTACACACAGCCACACAGTTTTAAACAACCACACAGTTTTAAACAAACACACAGTTTTAAACAAACACACAGTTTTAAACAAACACACAGTTTTCAACAACCACACAGTTTTAAACAACCACACAGTTTTAAACAACCACACAGTTTTTAACAACCACACAGTTTTAAACAAGCACACAGTTTTAAACAAACACACAGTTTTAAACAACCACACAGTTTTAAACAACCACACAGTTTTAAACAAGGCCATATTATTTGATTTTGCTTTCCCTCTGGGCTGATTGTATAAAAGCAACCTTTGTATTCAGGTATTGTCCATTTATTTCTTAACTATTCTACTTTTCTGGATGTGAGAGGAAGATCATAGTGTGGGGAGTGGTCACAAGTGAAACAATGATTTAAGGAAATTAATACAAAAAAATATATATAAAATAAACATTATTTTAAATGTTAAATATATTTTTTTTCATTCAGACCAACAATATTGTTTAATTGAAGTTGTTTGACTAGGTGTTCTGTATATAAAGCTGTGTATTATGTTATTATGATTATTACAATCTGAGCACACTAAGAACCGAATTGCTTTTTCAAAATACAACCAAGAATGTTTTCCATACATTTTGGCTGCTCCTGTGGGCTATCCTCGACTGTAGCCAACTTCGTTATTTTTTTACTACCACATAAGTGAGGATATTATTATTATGATGAAGCCAGTGCCACATTTCCTATAGTGTGTCAAGATGATGACTGAATGAAGGAGTCACAGGAAACCTACCAAGTGTTTAGACCAGATCAAAAGTTGAATATCTCGATCCAGAGTGGGGTTATATTCTCAAAAACAGTCTACATAGTCGACAGGCCCAGTAAGTAGGCTATCATTATGATTAATTTGATACAGCATCAACAGCTGCATTGTTAATGTTAAAAAGACGATGTTTTCATCCTTTTTTCCCAATGAGACTCGTCGGCAAGTGTACACCATGCAATACAGATGTGCATAATGCATTTACTCACTTTGTTGTTTTTGTCGTGCTTTGTCGCAAATCGCCGGTCTGAGCTGGAGTTTGCTTCCATCAGCCAGCGTGCAGTTTCGACCGCATACTACGACACCCAGGCAGGACTTCTTGAGAATCTGACAGTTGTGGTTGTTGGTGTTCCGCATAGCCCATCCGCTCAGGTGGCGCTGTGCGTTCTTGTCCTCGCCATTGTAGATGTAACGCACATAACCATCCGTCCACTCCTGAAAAGCGTCATACTGCTTTGTGTCCTGTCAGAATTAGGGGGAAATATACATTCCTTACTTTATAGTTGCTTTCTAAATGGATAATAAGGCTACACACGAAAGGTACAGGCCAATGATTAGAATATGCCTGGCTTGCTGCAATACGTTTTGATTGTGGAGAGACCCGAAGATATGGTCACAACGCGCAAATGAGTATCTGAAAGCTGAGTTGTGGAAGCATATTAGGCAAATCATGACAATCTGAGTGCAAACTAATTTATCCTGAACTTTGTATATCTTTAGGCTACAAATTGAAACAATGATTTATTTAAATTCAACCTTGACATATTTTGATTTAATAGAGTGTCAAGTGATATATACTTTGGAAATGTAAATATCTCTCATTGAATAGCCTATAGTCTAAAGCATAGCGTAAACTGTGATATGAGAGATTTTGACATACCTGAGGCAGTTTTGGGTCGTTGATATCCCACGTTAACTTCATACCGAAGGAACAAACACAGTCGGGGTCATCAAACTGTTCCGAGGACTTTGCCATCTTGTAAGATTCTCTCAATTTGACGGTTTTTGAACTTGACTCATAGCAGGATTCATCAATAGGCCTACAGCTAGCGTCCCCTACCCGCGCACCTTGTATCCCCTGTCTTTTATCTCAATCCAATGCTCCCTTTGCTTACTGAGTAGTGTTACGCGAAGCCACGGGAGTAGCAAGGTGAATGACTACAGGTACGCTGTCTCGTCTATGTAAAGGAGGAGGAGGCAGGACTAGAAAATATGTCTAGCCTCAGCTCTGTTGAGGCTGAGCACTGTGCACTTTCAGTTCACCTGACCCGTGGCACTGACCTCCACTTATCCTACTGCATGGCGGTTTCCCCGAGCATTCCTTCCAAGCACTGTGTATGTATGAAACACCAAATGCAATTAACTATGCTTTAACCTATATCTATCTATGTTGATCTTGAATACACTTAGACGTCATGAAGTTACACAAGGCCGCTAACAAACCCTCGTAGTTCTTGTGTGGGTTTTACGCTTATTTGAATTGTTTCATTAGATTTTCTATTATTATTACTCTCTATATTTGTATTATTGTTATTATTATCATTAGTAGTAGTAGTAATAGTAGTATTATCAATGCATTGTTGGGAAAGAGCTTCATTCTTCCAAGATAAGAATTTCACTGTTTGGTTTTAAAACTGTTTTATCCTGTGCAAGTGGCAAATAAACTTTGAAACTTGAAACTGGAATACAATGTGAATAGGCCTATTTCGATTATGCTTGCAGTTCTGACAGGAAAAGTATATGTGTTGTAAATGTCAAACCTGTTGGTTTAGGAATAACGATTAGCTCATAAATCAGCAAATATTTATATGAGTAATCTGAATGTGAAATAACCACATTCAACGGTTACACAAGTAGCCTACAGTGACAGGTGTCAAGTGATCTATCTGAGATCATTAGGAGTTGTTGTATGTAAACCTTAAGCCGCACTGACGCATAAACATCAAAACTACCAGGGCTGCACATTAACAACAAACAAAGCATCAGTCATGCGGCGATGTTAACGAATTTCATGTTTCAGCGGATAGATTTTCGTAGGCTACACCCATGTCTTTACGAATTTACCTTTTTGTTTTATTGTGGAATGTTGTTCTCTTTTCTTTTATTCGGGAATCTGATCAGGCATGGCCATAGTTTGGATTTTTTTCCCGACATTATTTTACATTTGAAGCATGTCAGCATGTTTCCATTAGCCAAATTGGCACTGTTACGAGACTGATCAAAACATAGGCTTACGTTACTGTATACGATTTTATACAAAAAAAAAACGATTATTATTTTCCCTCAAGTGAAATCTTAACATATTTGCTGTCCATTATTCATTGAGTACATTCCCTTCTCACAGAAGGTCTAAGTGGTGTAATCATTAGGCTATCGCTTAACAGTTGTTGTTATATTTACCTACAAATGGCAAAGCACACGACACAATAATAAATGAATAGATTGTATCTGTCACTGTTTGTAGATCAAACAACCAAGCGTGCCATTTGTTATTGAAGTACGTTATTAGCTATTACATTGCATAACCGTAAATAAGGCAGTTGAAGTGAAATGTATCATAACTGTGAAAGTTCAATTTTAATTTATCAAAATTATAACGTTATCAACATCTTTAGATGTTTGTGTTTGCTATTATATGCAAATGATCGAATGCCTCCACACAGGAAAAAAATCATATTTCCCCCCAAAAAATACTTCGAATACAATAATGAATTAAAATTGCTGTCTTTAACAAATAGGAATAACAATGATTACAACATTATTTATTTATTTTGACTGATCATGGTCTTGTAGTCTTTTCAAGCGGTTCACTAATTAGATTTACCTGTGGCAAAATTGTCTCTATAGCTACACTTGCACACTGCAAATTATGATCGTAAATGTTTTCATTTTTTTAACAATGAAATCAAATAGTTTATTTAATAATTAAAGTAGCCGAAAAAACGGCTATCGTAAAACATGGTAAATTATTAAAATATGTTTATATTATTAAACTATGGGTTTAATTAAACACAAAAAACACCTTCGTGAAAAGGACCCCATTGACGAGACCTGCAGTGTAAAGCAATAACTAGCCTCCTATGTATTGCGTCTATATTTATCAAAACCATGCATATTTAACATTTTCTATCATTTCGAAATCATTTTTGGAGGAGGCTTTCGTCAGTAATACTGTTGTAGCCATCACAGCGTCACTTCTGAGGGAGAAAGCCTCCCAAGTCGTTGGTTAACAGGTTTATTTTCTCACATCCACATATTCATTCAATTATAGTTAACCCTTTGTGGGTATGACATTCTTGCCAGAAGTAGCATAGCCTAATTTCAACAACCTTATCTTGGTTCCACGAGAAATCTGTTGAACAGTTCTGTTAGAATTATTTTTAAATTTTCTCTCCCACTATCTCCTTTTTGTGAATTGCAGGAACTTGATAGAAGTGATCAACAGCGTCACTCAGCATTGATGATGCATGCCAGACGGATGAAAACTGCTTTACCCGCCTTCCCAGGAAAGGTCTCATTAAGTATCTAACCCAGCAACATTTTTATTTTTTAATCTAAAGAAATGTATTTAACATTCGTACATTTAGTCATCTATTGGGTTCTGTGTCTGTTTGGCTGTATGTTTTCCTGTGTGTTTGCTCATGTCCACGTGTTGACGTGGTTTGAAAGGGCTGTAGACTTCATGACAATTGAGGAATACAACGGCATGAAGGACCTGCCAAGCCTTATTGAGGCGTCTATGATTGTTTTTCCTGATAAGCATGTGAGGTGTCATTTTGTACATACCCTATGTACAATTGTATGAAAATGTTTGGGCACCCCTCTGAGGCTGCATAATAATTTACTCTGTCGTCACAGAAAATGATCATAGTGGCATGCCATTCATTTTCTAATAAAAGCTGAGTACTGGGGTATTGTCCAGACAAATATTTTTAGTGTAGCAATATTAAGTTGTTTGAAATTAAATCAGATGTAAAAAATAGGCTATGCAAAAATGTGGGCACCCTTGTCATTCTGTTGATTTGAATACCTGTAACTACTTAGCACTGATTAATTGGAACACACAATTGGTTTGGTGAGCTCATTAAGCCTTGAACTTCATAGACATGTGCATCCCAATCATGGAAAAAGGTATTTATTAAGGTGGCCAATTGCAAGTTGTTGTTCTCTTTGACTCTCCTCTGAAGAGTGGCAACATGGGGGCCTCAAAACAACTCTCAAATGACCTGAAAACAAAGATTGTTCAACATTATGGTTTAGAGGAAAGCTACAAAAAGCTATTGGAGAGATTTAAACTGTCAGTGTCCACTGTGAGGAACATAGTGAGGAAATGGAAGACCACAGGCACAGTTCTTGTTAAGGCCAGAAGTGGCAGGCCAAGTAAAATATCGGAGAGGCAAAGGCGAAGGATGGTGAGAACGGTCAAAAACAGCCCACAGACCACCTCCAAAGACCTACAACATCATCTTGCTGCAGATGGTGTCACTGTGCATCGTTCAACAATTCAGCACACTTTGCACAAGGAGAAGCTGTATGGGAGAGGGATGCGGAAGAAGTCTTTTCTGCACACACGCCACAAACAGAGTCACTTGAGGTGTGCAAACTCACATTTGGACAAGCCAGATTCATTTTGGAATAAGGTGCTGTGGACTGATTAAACAAAGATTGAGTTATTTGGTCATAAACACTTGCTACCCACAGTAGAATTTGGTGGTGGTTCCATCATGCTGTGGGGCTGTGTGGCCAGTGCCGGTACTGGGAATCTTGTTAAAGTTGAGGGTCGCATGGATTCCACTCAATATCAGCAGATTCTTGGGAATAATGTTGAAGAATCAGTCACAAAGTTGAAGTTACGCCGGGGCTGGATATTTCAACAAGACAACGACCCAAAACACTGCTCAAAATCTACCCTGGAATTTATGCAGAGGAACAAGTACAGTGTTCTGGAATGGCCATTCCAGTCCCAAGACCTGAATATCATTGAGAATCTGTGGGATGATTTGAAGCGGGCTGTCCATGCTCGGCAACCATCAAACCTAACTGAACTGGAGATGTTTTGTAAGGAGGAGTGATCCAAAATACCTTCATCCAGAATCTAGACACTCATTAGAGGCTATGGGAACTATCTAGAGGCTGTTATTTTAGCAAAAGGAGGCTCTACTAAATATTGATGTGATTTTTCTATTGGGGTGCCCAAATTTATGCACCTGTCTAATTTTGTTTTGATGCATATTGCACATTTTCTGTTAATCCAATAAACCTCATTTCACTACTGAAATATTACTGTGTCCATCAGTTATTTGATAGATCAAAATGAAATTGCTGATCCAAACACCCAATTATTTATAAATGGAAATCATGGAAATTGTCAGGGGTTCCCAAACTTTTTCATACGACTATATAACATATTTTCTGTAACTACTACATTTGCCCATCTCATTGATATCACTCTCCCTCCCTCTCTACTGCACCTGCTGTCTCGACCTCTGGCCATGAAAAGCCAACTGACATTTACTCCTGAGGTGCTGACCTGTTGCACCCTCTACAACCACTGTGATTATTATTTGACCCTGCTGGTCATCTCTGAATGTTTGAACATCTTGAAGAATGATCTGGCCTTAATGGGCGATGTACTCTTGTAATATACACCCAGCACAGCCAGAAGAGGACTGGTCCCTGTCTCGGTTTCTTCTAGGTTCCTGCCTATCTAGTGAGTTTTTCCTAGCCACCGTGCTTCTACATCTGCATTGCTTGCTGTTTGAGGTTTTAAGCTGTGTTTCTGTATTAACACTTTGTGACATCTGCTGTAAAAAAAGGGCTTTATAAATACATTTGAATGAATTTGATTGGTTCTGGAAATAGGTCACTGTAATTCAGGGTTTCCTAAACTCGTCGCTTGGGTCCCCAAGGGGTGTACATTTGGTTGTTACTCTAGCACTACACAGCTGATTCAAATAATCAACTCATCATCAAAATTTGATTATTTGAAACAGCTTTATAGTGTTGGGGCCTAAAACCAAAATGTGCACCCCTTGGGGTCCAGAGGACTGAGTTTGGGAAACGCTGCTGTAATTATATCTACTGCCACGCACATCCTGGTCATAAGTGTGGTTATTCCAACCATTTCCAACTTCATCTTTTTTATTGTTACTGTTTGACCTGACGAAGATCCGGTTCGGATCGAAACGTTGTCAATAAAGTGGTTAACTGGGAGCTTCCTGTTCTTCACAAGCGTGTGAGGTTCCAGCCTACCTCCTGTACCAGCCTGTGTGTCTGAATATTAAATCAACCCCTAGCCCCTACTCCCTAGGCACTCATGTACATCTGAAAATGTTGGATATGTTTAAGCAATATATCAATGACTTCACCTTGCCTTATGATAGGCTGGATGGTCTGTTTACCGAAGTGCTTACCTAATGTCATTTCAGATCTGAGGCAGGGCTCTCCAACCCTGTTCCTGGAGAGCTACCGTCCCGTAGGTTTTTGCTACAGGAGGGTAGCTCTCCAAGAACAGGGTTGGAAGAGCCCTGGTCTAGCAACCTGGTCCCAAAGCATTTCTTATTTTTCTGTACGTAAATCCAAGAGACTCCATTTAGTAAGACATGCTTTGTATGGTATGTATTAATTTGTGTATGTCCATCACCCATGTTACAAATTACAATTTGTATTATATGTTTTGAATTTGCAAAACATACAATATGTTACATATTTGTGAACGTACAATATTTAACAAATTTGTTAAAGTATAATATGTTACAAATTAGAAAAACGTATGATATGTTACCAATTCTAGCTAAGTGGCTAGGTTGCTAATGTTAGCTAGCTGGCTAACGTTTGCTAGGCTAGGGGTTAGGGTTAAGATTTAGGAATTTTGTTAAATGGTTAAGGTTAGAGTTAGGGTTAGGAGAAGGGTTAGCTAAAAGGGTTGAGGTTAGGGTTAGAGGAAGGGTTAGCTAACATGCTAAGTAGTTGCAAAGTAGCTAAAAAGAGGAAAGTAATTTAAATGTTGCTAAAATGCTAAGGTTGTCCATGATGAGATTCTAACTTGCAACTTTGGGTTGCCAGACAGTCGCGTTATACGCCCACCCATCCAGCCCATTCAACCACCCTGCTTTCCATTTGTCTTAAGTAACCATCTATCTTATGTAACCATACCAAACATAACATATCATACTAATTTGAGCGTCCCGGATTTACAGTTACTATGTTACGTCTAGTGTATGAGACCAGGCTGGGTCTAGGGCAGGGATGTGAAACTTTGATGGGGGTGGGGGCCGCACGTTGCCCATCCCTCGTCTAGGTGGTACCGGTCTTATAATCGTTTTGGATTAAATACTAATACAGTGCCTTGCGAAAGTATTCGCCCCCCTTGAACTTTGCGACCTTTTGCCACATTTCAGGCTTCAAACATAAAGATATAAAACTGTATTTTTTTTTGTGAAGAATCAACAACAAGTGGGACACAATCATGAAGTGGAACGACATTTATTGGATATTTCAAACTTTTTTAACAAATCAAAAACTGAAAAATTGGGCGTGCAAAATTATTCAGCCCCTTTACTTTCAGTGCAGCAAACTCTCTCCAGAAGTTCAGTGAGGATCTCTGAATGATCCAATGTTGACCTAAATGACTAATGATGATAAATACAATCCACCTGTGTGTAATCAAGTCTCCGTATAAATGCACCTGCACTGTGATAGTCTCAGAGGTCCGTTAAAAGCGCAGAGAGCATCATGAAGAACAAGGAACACACCAGGCAGGTCCGAGATACTGTTGTGAAGAAGTTTAAAGCCGGATTTGGATACAAAGAGATTTCCCAAGCTTTAAACATCCCAAGGAGCACTGTGCAAGCGATAATATTGAAATGGAAGGAGTATCAGACCCCTGCAAATCTACCAAGATATGGCCGTCCCTCTAAACTTTCAGCTCATACAAGGAGAAGACTGATCAGAGATGCAGCCAAGAGGCCCATGATCACTCTGGATGAACTGCAGAGATCTACAGCTGAGGTGGGAGACTCTGTCCATAGGACAACAATCAGTCGTAATATTGCACAAATCTGGCCTTTATGGAAGAGTGGCAAGAAGAAAGCCATTTCTTAAAGATATCCATAAAAAGTGTCTTAAAGTTTGCCACAAGCCACCTGGGAGACACACCAAACATGTGGAAGAAGGTGCTCTGGTCAGATGAAACCAAAATTGAACTTTTTGGCAACAATGCAAAATGTTATGTTTGGCGTAAAAGCAACACTGCTGAACACACCATCCCCACTGTCAAACATGGTGGTGGCAGCATCATGGTTTGGGCTTGCTTTTCTTCAGCAGGGACAGGGAAGATGGTTAAAATTGATGGGAAGATGGATGGAGCCAAATACAGGACCATTCTGGAAGAAAACCTGATGGAGTCTGCAAAAGACCTGAGACTGGGACAGAGATTTGTCTTCCAACAAGACAATGATCCAAAACATAAAGCAAAATCTACAATGGAATGGTTCAAAAATAAACATATCCAGGTGTTAGAATGGCCAAGTCAAAGTCCAGACCTGAATCCAATCGAGAATCTGTGGAAAGAACTGAAAACTGCTGTTCACAAATGCTCTCCATCCAACCTCACTGAGCTCGAGCTGTTTTGCAAGGAGGAATGGGAAAAAAATTCAGTCTCTCGATGTGCAAAACTGATAGAGACATACCCCAAGCGACTTACAGCCGACTTACAGCAGCAAAAGGTGGCGCTACAAAGTATTAACTTAAGGGGGCTGAAAAATTTTGCACGCCCAATTTTTCAGTTTTTGATTTGTTAAAAAAGTTTGAAATATCCAATAAATGTCGTTCCACTTCATGATTGTGTCCCACTTGTTGTTGATTCTTCACAAAAAAATACAGTTTTATATCTTTATGTTTGAAGCCTGAAATGTGGCAAAAGGTCGCAAAGTTCAAGGGGGCCGAATACTTTCGCAAGGCACTGTATTTCCTAGTTTTCCAGCGTTTTTCTCCTCCTGTGGAAGTTGAGTTTTTTTTCCATCATTTTCATCATTCCACGATTTGCTTCCCTTGCTTTGTTTATGCTGGTAGCTACAGTCATGCTGTTTGATATTTGGGGAAAGACTGAGGTCAGCTCACCAGCATCTTCCTGCTGCATGTTGGGAGTGGTTGGGACTGACCCAGAAGTCACATTTGGTCTGAGTTTAAGAGGTAAGGCAGTACAGTTAACTGTTGAGAGAGACAACGTTCACTACGAAGTGAGACTCTAATAGAAAAGCAGGGAAAAAGTTTGTTTTACAGTCTGTTCATCAATGATGTCACATTTGATGATGCTTTCTAAAGAACAGAATATATTTTCGAAAAGAATAATTAACATCCCTGCAGTTCTATTGATGTTAACTTGGTCTCGTCTCCAAAATGATGAAACTAATACTCCACCATAATATACCTTTTTTTATCCATTCAAGCTATAAGGTCGATTCACTCGATCCTCAACAATACTAGAAAAGAAGAGGCGGAAACCAAACCTGGCCAAAGATCATTGTCTACTCCTGTACGTTTTCAGTCATGTCAGATTCCTGTGATTAGAAGGTATACTATGATGGAGAGGACGAGAGACCATTCCAACATTGACTGTGATGTCTGAGAATGTATTGCCTGCCCCCTAGCGGATAGATTGTCTACACTGTCTGCATTTTCTTTTCCTCAGCAGGGTCATGTTCATTAGGCACCAAGCGAAAGAAAATAGACGGGAAAAAGGGAGGGACTGCTGTATCTGGACTTCCTTTGCAAACCGCTTCAAAGTGTTTTCCGTTGCATGCCCTAATGAACACGACCCAGTAGGTTATGTCCACATTGACTATGGATCTGAATTCGCCAACCTTGTATGGATAGATGCAGACAACTCGTTTCATCATCTTCCTCCTTTCATTTAGTTTTCACATCAGGATTTACCAATACAGTCATGACATCACTCACCCACATCCTCAGAATTGTGGTGCAGTTTGTCTTTTTTTCAGCGAGCAATTCACAAAAGTAATTCAACGTGGGCGGTGAATCACACAAATGTTTCAGTTATTGTTTTTATGGCAAACAACTCATTTTATGAAAAATGGATAGTTGTCTGGGAATGTGACTTAGGCAGTGGTTTTGTTCAGACTATGAGATGCAGGTGGTCCTCTCTGAAGCATTCTGTCGAATGAGCATAACGAGGTCCAGGAATGAGCTGGCCAACAAGTGGTTCACCAACCCAGCATTTGCAGAGAGCTTCAACGCAATAAACGATAGAGACATAATGTTTCTCATACTGTGTAGACTTTGAGTTCTTCACTAGCCCACGAAGAAACTACTATTGACTATTTCTGTAAAGAATATATCACACAGAACAACAGTTTCTGATGGTTAGATAATGACCTGTCTCACTCATGGTTAGATAATGATCTGTCTCCCTCATGGTTAGATAATGATCTGTCTCCCTCATGGTTAGATAATGATCCGTCTCCCTCATGGTTAGATAATGATCCGTCTCCCTCATGGTTAGATAATGATCCATCTCCCTCATGGTTAGATAATGATCTGTCTCCCTCATGGTTAGATAATGATCCATCTCCCTCATGGTTAGATAATGATCCGTCTCCCTCATGGTTAGATAATGATCTGTCTCACTCATGGTTAGATAATGATCCGTCTCCCTCATGGTTAGATAATGATCCGTCTCCCTCATGGTTAGATAATGATCGGTCTCCCTCATGGTTAGATAATGATTTGTCTCCCTCATGGTTAGATAATGATCGGTCTCCCTCATGGTTAGATAATGATCTGTCTCCCTCATGGTTAGATAATGATCTGTCTCACTCATGGTTAGATAATGATCCGTCTCCCACATGGTTAGATAATGATCCATCTCCCTCATGGTTAGATAATGATCCGTCTCCCTCATGGTTAGATAATGATCCGTCCCCCTCATGGTTAGATAATGATCCGTCTCCCTCATGGTTAGATAATGATCGTTCTCCCACATGATTAGATAATGATCGGTCTCCCTCATGGTTAGATAATGATCTGTCTCCCTCATGGTTAGATAATGATCCGTCTCCCTCATGGTTAGATAATGATCTGTCTCACTCATGGTTAGATAATGATCTGTCTCCCTCATGGTTAGATAATGATCCGTCTCCCTCATGGTTAGATAATGATCCGTCTCCCTCATGGTTAGATAATGATCCGTCTCCCTCATGGTTAGATAATGATCCGTCTCCCTCATGGTTAGATAATGATCTGTCTCCCTCATGGTTAGATAATGATCCGTCTCCCTCATGGTTAGATAATGATCCGTCTCCCTCATGGTTAGATAATGATCCGTCTCCCTCATGGTTAGATAATGATCGTTCTCCCTCATGGTTAGATAATGATCGTTCTCCCACATGATTAGATAATGATCCGTCTCCCTCATGGTTAGATAATGATCTGTCTCCCACATGGTTAGATAATGATCTGTCTCCCACATGGTTAGATAATGATCCTTCTCCCTCATGGTTAGATAATGATCTGTCTCCCACATGGTTAGATAATGATCCGTCTCCCTCATGGTTAGATAATGATCTGTCTCCCACATGGTTAGATAATGATCCTTCTCCCTTGTGGTGATGTCACATTCCCCTGCATCAGAGTGTTTCTGGATACCACTGAAACAAGCACAGCAGCAGTTCCTGAGTCATTGATCCAAAGTCAGTAGATGCTGTCATATGGATGACTCAAAGTACCTATAACAATTCCGTAACTACAGAAGCTGGGAGATGGGAATCAAGTACAGGGTGAGGATTTAATAATAAATAGCCATGAACCTAAACAAGACCAGCATCTGGACAAGAGAAACAAAACAACATCAATGCAGACACGGGAATGAAACTGAGGAAGTGACAGATATAGGGGAGGCAATCAATGACGTGATGGAGTCCAGGTGAGTTCGATGATGCGATTGCGCGCGTAACGATGGTGACAGGTTTGCGTAATGATGAGCAGCCTCGAGCGCCAGAGAGGGGGAGCGGGAGCAGACGTGACAGTACCTGCCCAGTGTTTCCAATTTATATGATATATTGCCTATAATTATTAACAATATGAATAAAATAGTTTTCCTTTCAATTTAAAAAAAATTATGTTAAAAAACAGATTTTCTGTGTTGGAATGGTGTGGACACTCCCCAAGAAAAGAATGGTGTGAGCGTATACCACGCAGGAAAAATATTCACACAAATAGACCGCTGATTGGCCATCTCAGGGAAATTACATCATGTTCTATGAGAAAATAGCAAGTATTTTTTTAAACAATCAGTTTGAGATACAATTTTGAGGTGGGATTTTTGAAGCGTTTCTTCTCCAATGTATTTATGCTTTGGCCATAAATATGAGCATAGGACGAGTCAACATCATTATTTGGGTATGAGTAGGGCTGTACCGGTCATGACATTTTGTCAGCTGGTTATTGTCATCATATGAGTTAACAGAATATTAACTTTTAAAAGTGAGATTTTCATTGGGCAGTCACTTTAAGGTGACATAGGTGGACATATGGATAACTTAAAGCTGGAATCTGTACAGCCACGTCTGTTTAGAATTTTACAACAACAAAGAAGTTACTTAAAACAATGATCACAGTATTTTTCCCCTCTATGACATCATTGCACGCATGCTAGAACACCAGAATAGGTAGTGCACATTTTTTTTACCATGCTGTCATCAAAAAAATGTAAACATTAACAAAGGGGCTGGAGCAAACAGTTTTTCACCTTATGCAGATCCCAGCTTTAAGATGACATACGTCGACATATGGATGAAACCCCAGGTAAGATAAAGACACATGTGTGGCAGTTATGACACATGCGTCTTATTCTAAAGCTAACTCAGTGTCCATCTCATGTCAGCCATAAGTACTTCCCCAATGGGGTTTAACTGGGTCTGATATTCCTCTCAGCCATAAGTACTTCCCCAATGGGGTTTGACTGGGTCTGATATTCCTCTCAGCCACAAGTACTTCACCAATGGGGTTTGACTGGGTCTGATATTCCTCTCAGCCACAAGTACTTCACCAATGGGGTTTGACTGGGTCTGATATTCCTCTCAGCCATAAGTACTTCACCACTGGGGTTTGACTGGGTCTGATATTCCTCTCAGCCATAAGTACTTCACCAATGGGGTTTGACTGGGTCTGATATTCCTCTCAGTCATGGGTACTTCCCCAGTGGGGTTTGACTGGGTCTGATATTCCTCTCAGCCAATTATGTATATAACACATAAATTAATATGCGTCTATAGATTCAGATGTTAATGTCAGAGGATGAGAAACTGAAGGACTTCAACCTGGGAACGTCCTGCACTAGCTTTTTTGTCAAAAGAACCAGAGGTGAGACTGACCCGACAAAATGTGACTACACCAGCAGCAATTGGGAGGCTACTCTGAAAATGTAGTTTAACAAACTGTACACTGGAAGCTACCCTTCAGAAAAATATAGTTAACTTACTTAACTAAGTAACTTTGAAAAAGTAGTTTACTACATCCAAATAATTTTGTGAAAAGATCACTCTGGAGTCAGATGTTTACAGAATGTCTAATTTAGCTTATTGAAATGTCTTATGGCTGCAGGGGCAGTATTGAGTAGCTTGGATGAAAAGGTGCCCAGAGTAAACTGCCTGCTCCTCAGTCCCAGTTGCTAATATAAGCATATTATTATTAGTATTGGGTAGAAAATACTCTGAAGTTTCTAAAACTGTTTGAATGATGTCTATGAGTATAACATAACTCATATGGCAAGCAAAAACCTGAGAAGAAATCCAAACAGGAAGTGGGAAATCTGAGGTTGATCAATTTTCAATCCAGCCCCTATTGAATACAGTGGGATATTGGTTATGTTGCACTTCCTAAGGCTTCCACTAGATGTCAACCATCTTTAGAAACTTGTTTGAGGATTCTACTGTGAAGGGGGAGAGAATGAGAGAAGATTGAGTCAGAGGTCTGGCAGCAGTCACGCGCTGGTCACGCGCATTTCACATGAGAGGTAGCTCGCGCTACTTTGCTTTTCTGAAGACAAAGGAATTCTCCGGTTGGAATATTATTGAAGTTTTATGTTAAAAACATCCTAAAGATTGATTCCATACATCGTTTGACATGTTTCTACGGACAGTAACAGAACTTTTTGACATTTAGTCTGCAACTAGGGAACGCGCTTCATGACTTTGGATTTATTTACGAAACGTGCTAACAAAAGTAGCTCTTTGGACGTAAAGGATGGACATTATCGAACAAATCAAACATTTCATGTGGAACTGGGATTCCTGGGAGTGCAGTCTGATGAAGATCATCAAAGGTAAGTGAATATTTATGTTATTTCTGTTGACTCCAACATGGCGGATATCTCTATTTGTTTTCTGAGTGCTGTTCTCAGATTATTGCATGGTTTGCTTTTTCCGTAAAGCATTTTTGAAATCTGACACAGCTGTTGCATTAAGGAGAAGTGTATCTATATTTCCATGTCTAACACTTGTATTTTCATCTATATTTATAACGAGTATTTCTGTAAAATGATGTGGCTCTGCAATATGACCGGATGTTTTTGGAACTAGTGAACATAACGCGCCAATGTATACTGAGATTTTTGTATATAAATATGAACTTTATCGAACAAAACATACATGTATTGTGTAACATGAAGTCCTATGTCATCTGATGAAGATCATCAAAGGTTAGTGATTAATTTTATCTCTATTTGTGCTTTTTATGACTCCTCTCTTTGGCTGGAAAAATGGCTGAATTTTTCTGTGACTAGGCGATGACCTAACATAATTGTTTGTGGTGCTTTCGCTGTAAAGCCTATTTGAAATCGGACACTTTTGTCACGATCGTCGTATGGAGTAGACCAAAGCGCAGCATGGTTAGAATACATTCTTCTTTAATTAATGAAGAACACTTAAACAAAAAAACGACCGTGACCGCTATATAAACAATGTGCTAACATGCAACATAACATAGACAATAACCCACGAAATACCCAAAGAAGATGGCTGCCTAAATATGGTTCCCAATCAGAGACAACGATAAACACCTGCCTCTAATTGAGAACCAATCTAGGCAACCATAGACCAACATAAACAGATGAAAACAACCCCATAAATCTACAAAAAACCCTAGACAGTACAAACACCCTAGAAAAAGACAAAAACGTATGAAAAAATGTAGTTACATTACTAGTTGAATTACATGTAGTTTACTGCTCCCTAACACTGTACATCAGCGCTAATGTCATTGGTGTTTACTTTAATGGGTCATTACAAAATGACAATGTCACAAATGAGACTTCTGAGTTTGTGTTTTACGCCCTTGCCATGTCCTCTGGTGTTACAGGATTCACTGTGGGAGTCAATCCATTTGATCAGAGCGGACGTCTTTAG
Organism: Oncorhynchus mykiss; assembly: GCF_013265735.2. Lineage (NCBI taxonomy): Eukaryota > Metazoa > Chordata > Actinopteri > Salmoniformes > Salmonidae > Oncorhynchus > Oncorhynchus mykiss. The sequence continues at coordinate 10,256,409 of NC_048575.1, forward strand.
GTACAGCGTGCGTGGTGAGTGAATCATTACCCCTGGATGTTTTCTCCATCAGTTTGATGCCTTTCTTTTGTCTGAGAAGTACATTATTAGTATTCTTTGACATGATTCTCTCTAGACTGTGATGATCAGACCATTCTGACTGTTCACCTGTCCAACCCTATCACTCACCACATGACCAAGAGAAACATGGGCCAGATCATCTAAGATTCCAAGCATGGCATCTTGGCCGCTACCCACAGGGTCTTTGAAAGCAAATGACTGCTGGTAACCCCTAACGTGACAGTTGAATTATTAGAACAATGCTTTACAAATTCCTTTACGAGAAGCCAATGAAAAGGGCTTATGAATGTAGGCTACACCCTAGTCTTCTATTTCCCCCAGCAAAGAGTATCTTCAGAAAATCAGCCATTGATACAGCATGTCATGGAAACCTTACATTCAGATATGTTCAGCTCTTTAATCACAGACTGTGATCTGATCAGATACAGAATATACAGGTTATACTGCAGAATACTGGATTCGTTTCCACTGTAAAAGAATGTATGAATTTATGAAATGTATTTCGCCACTGTAGATCTCGATGTGCTAGCTGCAATGGAGACCTGTGATATATGTGGCAGTCTATGTGTCACGCCGTCCGCCGAAGTCGGCCCTTCTCCTTGTTCGGGTGGTGTTCGGCGGTCGACGTCACCGGCTTTCTAGTCACGACCGATCCATTTTTCTGTTTAGTTTTGTTTTGTCTGATTACACACACACCTGTTTTACATTCCCTCATTACATTCCCTATTTAACCATCTGACATACATTTCTGTTCTGTCCGTGATTGTTCATGTCGTTAGTGGTTGTGTTTGAGTTGTGTTGTATGTTCCTATTTGGAATTTTGCTTTATTCTTTGAGTAAACTCAGTTGGATTACTCTATACCTGTGTCCTGCGCCTGACTCCGCTTTCACTCTACACCCAATCACTGACACTATGGTTATTTCTGGTACATTGGACCACATAGTATTTTTTTTAAATGAGCATCTGATTGTTTCTGCCAAGGTCCCCTATTCTGGCAACTGCAGACAGCGCAGAGGTAAGCCTTACCACACACAAAGGGGTAACGTAACCCTAGTGTGGGCTTCCTTTAGCCTGGTCCCATGCTCTATGTACTGTAGCCAACTCTGTCAAGCTATATCATTACATGGCACGTGGCAGTAGGAGAGTTGAATGCGTTACACATAGTATGGGAGTAATAATGATTGTTCTGTAGATCTCTGCTGTAAAACAGACCAATCTGACATCTGTCTCGGTGATCAAAACAAAATGCTCTGTTTCAATGGTTCACCAATACTGTACTCTTTATATAGGTCCAGTATACCATATTGCCATCAAATACAGAAAAGTTGTTGTTTGTTCTCATATCATAGGGAAAGAAGTGGAACCTCACAGGTGTAAATTTATTCAAACTGGGTGGCAGCTCTGACACTGAGGTTGGCTATTTGGTTGTTGTCATATGTCACAGCCTTCCCCCAATGTCTTCTGTAATGCTATTCGAGCAATGCTTTCAATGAGACAACGAGTAGTAATAATTAAGACCTTGGCTCTACTGACTGTTGGTTATGTGGTGATCATGTCCAAGATCAGGATGGAATCCTGCCACCTTCTGGAGATCAAAGGAACCACTGCCTGTGAGGTCAGATCCTGTCGCTGAAAACGTGTGCGCTGCCTCGAGTCTCGGCATCACCGCATGTGTGTTAAGGTCTGACTGCCTCAGGTCACTGTCGAAGTCACTGAGACTATTGGTGCCACGTATACAGACTTGTCACATGTCAGGAAGTCAGAGAATGTTACATTCTTGACCGCTTTGAAGAGGTACCAGGTCAATTTGTGGACAGAGTACTGCATATATACTGTTTATTGTGTGAAGACCATAGGACAGAATGGTATCAAACACATGAAACCATGCATTTGTTGAGCTTGATTCCATTCCTATTGTATATACTGTTCACTGTAGACTAGGGTCATGTCTACATGGTATACAGTTTTTGTCCAAATGGATGTCAAAAGTTGATTTTAGCTAACCTTTTTCCTAACCATATGCTAATTCTCCTAACCTGCAGCGTAATTGTTCTAAAACTGCTATGAAAAGTCAATTTTGGAAAAGGCTGTATTCCTTCTAGACAACTTTAGACTGTATAGAATGTTTAGTGTAAACAGTACACTGTTTGGTGTATATTGTATAGAATGTTTAGTGTATACAGTACACTGTTTGGTGTAGACTGTATATTGTATAGAATGTTTAGTGTATACACTGTTTAGTATTGAATACTATTGTATAGCATGTTTAGTGGGTCAAGTACTAAACCACTTTCCTCTCAAGGGCAACTGTTTTTGGCTATATTTCCCACTAAATATAAACATCCTTGTGCTTTGTGCTGTCTGTTCAGTCTGTTTGTTTTCCAGGTGGCCAGGGACAAAACCAGGCTCTTCAGCAGTCTCTCCTCTGGTGGGTAAGGTCATAGTCCCAAACACGGTCTTGTCTGTGAGACCTCTACAGGACACCTCACTGCTCTGTCTGTTCCTCTGACTCACAAACCAGTTAAATGTTCATTCGGTTATATTAGTCACAGTTTCTGTGGTTCTGTCTGCTGATTCTGATGTTGAAACTGGATGTGTAGTTGATGATTCTGATGTTGAAACTGTACGTGTAGTTGTTGATTCTGATGTTGAAACTGTACGTGTAGTTGTTGTCTCACAAACAGCAACACCTAAAATGAAAACCCTTTGAGTTTTCTACTAGTTTCAGAGTATTAGTCTCGTGATAGTTTATTATAAGTTTCCATGTCCTAATGTGCCCACTACTGCTCTACATCAACACACTCCATCCCAACTAACAAAGGACAAAAAGAAGCTAAATGTTTTCTAAACAATTTTCACTATTTGATCAAAGTTCTGTATGAGGCAGGGGTACTCAACTCTGACCCTACGAGGTCCAGAGCCTGCTGGTTTTCTATTCTACCTGATAATTAAATGACTCCCACCTAGTGTCCCAGGTGTAAATCTGTCCCTGATTAGGGGGGAAGAATGACAAAATGCAGTGGAACTAGTTTCGAGGTCCAGAAATTAGTGTGAGGAGTATATGGGTATTGCACTCTGAATGGGATTCACTGCTAACAATTTGTGATTTGTGATATCGTAACTCTTTTCCACCAATTGCATTCATACTGTAGCCCTTGCAGTTGTTTTGAAACATTACTCTTCGTAGGCATGAATAAGGAATTTAATTTTACTGATCTCCTTTACAGTGTAAATGTAAAGAGTGGCGCAGCAGTCTAATGCACTGCATCTCACTTGCCTAGTTAAATAAAAATGTAATAAATAAAGGGGGTTGTGGACAGGTGTCTTTTATACTGATAACAAGTTCAAACAGGTGCCATTAATACAGCTAACGAGTAGAGGACAGAGGAGCCTCTTAAAGAAGAAGTTACAGGTCTGTGAGAGCCAGAAATCTTGCTTGTTTGTAGGTGACCAAATACTTATTTTCCACCATAATTTCCAAATAAATTCATAAAAAATCCTACAATGTGATTTTCTGGATTTTTTTTTTTCTCATTTTGTCTGTCATAGTTGAAGTGTACCTATGATGAAAATGACAGGCCTCTCTCATCTTTTTAAGTGGAGAACTTGCACAATTGGTGGCTGACTAAATACTTTTTTGCCCTACTGTAACTACACCAGGAAGAAGCCCAAAACCAGGAGCAAACTCGAGTGAGCATGGCCTGTCCTGTCCCTCCTCCCCTTACACCCATTGATTGTGTCTGAGTGCTCTGAACTACATTGGTATAGACCACACCCCACTGTACCCCGTCTAGTAGACACCCTGCTGTACCTGTCTAGTAGACACCCTGCTGTACCCCATCTAGTAGACACTCTGCTGTAGTCCGCCCCTCATCACTCTCTTATACAGTTCTCCCAGTCCTCTCCCAGCAGCGCAAACGAGGCCTCTGTCGTTGCGATAACACACGTCTCTCTTACACTTTAGGTTTAGAACTCTATGGCTAGTCGCAGCCATAGCCCTATTGCACCTAGGCTACCAAACAGTCTCCATAGTTATGAACAGTAGAGGGCGCCCTTACCACAGACTGACTGCCCTTACCACAGACTGACTACCAGGCCATTTTGAAATGGTCAACTGGGGCTCATAACTATGCCGTTAGCCTGTTGGGCAGTGAGTGTCAAAATGTGTATGCCATAGATTTAATGCTACGGTATGGAATCTGAGAATCTAGACATGACGTTGGCTTCAACTCAAAAGATGAATGACGAGAAAAACACCCAACTAAGAAGTACATGAATTTCAACAAACATTGATGACATCATACTTGCTCAAACCTACATGTTCCCTCAGTAGCCAAACTCATCTTGTTTGGTCTCATAATTAAAAAACATTAAAAAAAATGTTTTATCCTTTGCATATTTATAGGGTTTGTAATACTTTATACCACAGGCTTCAAATCGGTAGCCCTAATTTTTTTGAAATAATAATCCCTTTGATTCATCCACTGTCTTAACGATGGAGGATCAATTGATTTCCAGTAAAGTCAAAGTTTTTTTCTATTTTTTTTTTACGAGAAAATAATGGTCCAACCCATAAGGTATCTCACCTCACCTTCATGTACCGTGCCTTTAAATATGCAGATAGATGGATTAAAAGGTAACTTGCATTTCAAAGCTTCTGAAAGACAACTTTCTAACTCCGCCCATAACTTTTGGACTTCATCCCTCACAGAAGGCATAAATGATTGATTCATTGATTGTTTTACACGTAAGACATGACTTGGCCGTAGGGTTGTAGAATTTGTGAATTGTGTCACTTGTATAATGAATTCTGTATATTGGTTTGTACTGGATCAAGCATACATTTTAGTTAACTGTCATTTTGTTAGTTATGTTCCAAAACTCCATCTTTTGCCAATATCAGTTATTTTTAGGTCTTAGTTCCAATAGTTTATATTTTTTTCAATGAGACTTAGTTGGATAGGCTATCTTGAAGGTTTTGTATATCTTATCTATCATATGAGTATCATTTTCTGACTCAAATAGGATCCCCTCAATATTGCTTTGATGTCCAAAAGATTTCAGATTGATGTCTGCATTGGTCAGTTGAAAATTGCTTCTTAATTCTGTCATGGAAATAATTGTATTGTCTATTAACAAGTCATTTACATCCAGGATGTATCACATCCGGCCGTGATTGGGAGTCCCATTGGCCCAGCGTTGTCCGGGTTTGGCCGGGGTAGGCCGTCATTGTAAAGAAGAATTTGTTCTTAACTTACTTGCCAAGTTAAATAAAGTTTTTTGTTTTAATAAAAAAAATAAATACATGTTTTTACGGTTTCTATGCCTGAGGTTTTCCATGTGGGCCAATTTATCAGTGAATTCTGAAAAGATATCCAAGGATTGTTCCATAGGGTTGTGGTTTTAGGGAGTGATATCGGTTCTTGAAGGATTTGTTAAATTTCTTTCCATATTGTTATATTGTTTTTAGCTTTATCCTTGAAAATAGACACGTTAAATGCACATAAGAGGAGCAATATGTACAGTGCATTCGGAAAGTATTCAGACCCCTTGATTTTTTTCTGCAAGTTGTTACTTTACAGCCTTCTAAAACAGATTGAATAATTTTTTCACTCATCAATCTACACACAATACCTCATAATGACGAAGCAAAAACAGCATTTTAGAAATTTGTGCAAATATATAATTTTTTCTTTATTTTTTATTTCACCTTTATTTAACCAGGTAGGCAAGTTGAGAACAAGTTCTCATTTACAATTGCGACCTGGCCAAGATAAAGCAAAGCAGTTAGACACATACAACGACACAGAGTTACACATGGAGTAAAACAAACATACAGTCAATAATACAGTATAAACAATATACGATGTGAGCAAATGAGGTGAGAAGGGAGGTAAAGGCAAAAAAAGGCCCTGGTGGCAAATTGAATACAATATAGCAAGTAAAACACTGGAATGGTAGATTTGCAATGGAAGAATGTGCAAATAGAAATAAAAATAATGGGGTGCAAAGGAGCAAAATAAATAAATTAATTAAATACAGTAGGGAAAGAGGTAGTTGTTTGGGGTAAATTATAGGTGGGCTATGTACAGGTGCAGTAATCTGTGAGCTGCTCTGACAGTTGGTGCTTAAAGCTAGTGAGGGAGATAAGTGTTTCCAGTTTCAGAGATTTTTGTAGTTCATTCCAGTCATTGGCAGCAGAGAACTGGAAGGAGAGGCGGCCAAAGAAAGAATTGGTTTTGGGGGTGACTAGAGAGATATACTTGCTGGAGCGTGTGCTACAGGTGGGAGATGCTATGGTGACCAGCGAGCTGAGATAAGGGGGGACTTTACCTAACAGGGTCTTGTAGATGACATGGAGCCAGTGGGTTTGGCGACGAGTATGAAGCGAGGGCCAGCCAACGAGAGCGTACAGGTCGCAATGATGGGTAGTATATGGGGCTTTGGTGACAAAACGGATTGCACTGTGATAGACTGCATCCAATTTGTTGAGTAGGGTATTGGAGGCTATTTTGTAAATGACATCGCCAAAGTCGAGGATTGGTAGGATGGTCAGTTTTACATGTTTGGCAGCATGAGTGAAGGATGTTTTGTTGCGAAATAGGAAGCCAATTCTAGATTTAACTTTGGATTGGAGATGTTTGATATGGGTCTGGAAGGAGAGTTTACAGTCTAACCAGACACCTAAGTATTTGTAGTTGTCCACGTATTCTAAGTCAGAGCCGTCCGGAGTAGTGATGTTGGACAGGCGGGCAGGTGCAGATAGAGATCGGTTGAAGAGCATGCATTTAGTTTTACTTGTATTTAAGAGCAATTGGAGGCCACGGAAGGAGAGTTGTATGGCATTGAAGCTTGCCTGGAGGGTTGTTAACACAGTGTCCAAAGAAGGGCCAGAAGTATACAGAATGGTGTCGTCTGCGTAGAGGTGGATCAGAGACTCACCAGCAGCAAGAGCGACCTCATTGATGTATACAGAGAAGAGAGTCGGTCCAAGAATTGAACCCTGTGGCACCCCCATAGAGACTGCCAGAGGTCCGGACAGCAGACCCTCCGATTTGACACACTGAACTCTATCAGAGAAGTAATTGGTGAACCAGGCGAGGCAATCATTTGAGAAACCAAGGCTGTCGAGTCTGCCGATGAGGATGTGGTGATTGACAGAGTCGAAATCCTTGGCCAGATCAATGAATACGGCTGCACAGTAATGTTTCTTATCGATGGCGGTTAAGATATCGTTTAGGACCTTGAGCGTGGCTGAGGTGCACCCATGACCAGCTCTGAAACCAGATTGCATAGCAGAGAAGGTATGGTGAGATTCGAAATGATCGGCAATCTGTTTGTTGACTTGGCTTTCGAAGACCTTAGAAAGGCATGGTAGGATAGATATAGGTCTGTAGCAGTTTGGGTCAAGAGTGTCCCCCCCTTTGAAGAGGGGGATGACCGCAGCTGCTTTCCAATCTTTGGGAATCTCAGACGACACGAAAGAGAGGTTGAACAGGCTAGTAATAGGGGTGGCAACAATTTCGGCAGATAATTTTAGAAAGAAAGGGTCCAGATTGTCTAGCCCGGCTGATTTGTAGGGGTCCAGATTTTGCAGCTCTTTCAGAACATCAGCTGAACGGATTTGGGAGAAGGAGAAATGGGGAAGGCTTGGGCGAGTTGCTGTGGGGGGTGCAGTGCTGTTGACCGGGGTAGGAGTAGCCAGGTGGAAAGCATGGCCAGCTGTAGAAAAATGCTTATTGAAATTCTCAATTATGGTGGATTTATCAGTGGTGACAGTGTTTCCTATCTTCAGTGCAGTGGGCAGCTGGGAGGAGGTGTTCTTATTCTCCATGGACTTTACAGTGTCCCAGAACTTTTTTGAGTTAGTGTTGCAGGAAGCAAATTTCTGCTTGAAAAAGCTAGCCTTGGCTTTTCTAACTGCCTGTGTATAATGGTTTCTAGCTTCCCTGAACAGCTGCATATCACGGGGGCTGTTCGATGCTAATGCAGAACGCCATAGGATGTTTTTGTGTTGGTTAAGGGCAGTCAGGTCTGGGGAGAACCAAGGGCTATATCTGTTCCTGGTTCTAAATTTCTTGAATGGGGCATGTTTATTTAAGATGGTTAGGAAGGCATTTAAAAAAAATATCCAGGCATCCTCTACTGACGGGATGAGATCAATATCCTTCCAGGATACCCCGGCCAGGTCGATTAGAAAGGCCTGCTCGCTGAAGTGTTTCAGGGAGCGTTTTACAGTGACGTGTGGAGGTTGTTTGACCGCTGACCCATTACGGATGCAGGCAATGATGCAGGGATCGCTGAGATCTTGGTTGAAGACAGCATAGGTGTATTTAGAGGGCAAGTTGGTTAGGATGATATCTATGAGGGTGCCCGTGTTTAAGGCTTTGGGGAGGTACCTGGTAGGTTCATTGATAATTTGTGTGAGATTGAGGGCATCAAGTTTAGATTGTAGGATGGCTGGGGTGTTAAGCATGTTCCAGTTTAGGTCGCCTAGCAGCACGAGCTCTGAAGATAGATGGGGGGCAATCAGTTCACATATGGTGTCCAGAGCACAGCTGGGGGCAGAGGGTGGTCTATAGCAGGCGGCAACAGTGAGAGACTTGTTTTTAGAGAGGTGGATTTTTAAAAGTAGAAGTTCAAATTGTTTGGGAACAGACCTGGATAGTAGGACAGAACTCTGCAGGCTATCTTTGCAGTAGATCGCAACACCGCCCCCTTTGGCAGTTCTATCTTGTCTGAAAATGTTGTAGTTTGGAATTAAAATTTCTGAATTTTTGGTGGTCTTCCTAAGCCAGGATTCAGACACAGCTAGAACATCCGGGTTGGCAGAGTATATAAATATATAAATATATAAAATAACCAAACATATGGAGATCATCCGTTCACCTACTCTGCCTCTCACAAAGATGACGGTTGGAACCAAAAATCTCAAATTTGGACTCCTTAGACAAAAGGACCGATTTCCACCGGTCTAATGTCCATTGCTCGTGTTTCTTGGCCCAAGCAAGTTCCTTTAGAAGTGGTCTTTGCAGCAATTCGAACATGAAGGCCTGATTCATGCAGTCTCCTCTGAACAGTTGATGTTGAGATGCGTCTGTTACTTGAACTCTGTGAAACATTTATTTAGCCTGCAATTTCTGAGGCTGGTAACTCTAATGAACTTATCCTCTGCAGCAGAGGTAACTCTGGGTCTTCCTTTCCTGTGGCGGTCATGAGATCCAGTTTCATCATAGTGCTTGATGGTTTTTGTGACTGCACTTGAAGAAACTTTCAAAATTCTTGAAACTTGCCTTTAAATTGTTTAATTTGGGTCAAACCTTTTGGGTAGCCTTCCATAAGCTTCCCACAATACGTGGGGATAATTTTGGCCCATTCTTCCTGACAGAGCTGGTGTAACTGAGGATAGTTTGTAGTGCTCCTTGCTCACCTACGCTTTTTCAGTTCTGCCTACACATTTTCTATAGGATTGAGATCAGGGCTTTGTGATGACCACTCCAATACCTTGACTTTATTGTCCTTAAGCCATTTTGCCACAACTTTGGAAGTATGCTTGGGGTCGTTGTTCGTTTGGAAGATCCATTTGCGACCAAGCTTTAACTTCAGGACTGATGTCTTGATGTTGCTTCAACATATCCACATAATTTGCCTGCCTCATGATGCCATCTATTTTGTGACGTGCACCAGTCCCTCCTGCAGCAAAGCACCCCCACAACATGATGCTGCCACCTCCGTGCTTCACGGTTGGGATGGTGTTCTTCGGCTTGCAAGCCTCCCCCTTTTTCCTCCAAACATAACGATGGTCATTATGGCCAAACAGTTTGTTTTTGTTTCATCAGACCAGAGGACATTTCTCCAAAAAGTACGATCTTTGTCCCCATGTGCAGTTGCAAACTGTAGTCTGGCTTTTTTATGGCGGTTTTGGAGCAGTGGCTTCTTCCTTGCTGAGTGGCCTTTCAGGTTATGCCCATATAGGACTCGTTTTACTGTGGATATAGATACTTTTGTACCTGTTTCCTCCAGCATCTTCACAAGGTCCTTTTGCTGTTGTTCTGGGATTGATTTGCACTTTTCACACCAAGTACGTTCATCTCTAGGAGACAGAATGCGTCTCCTTCCTGAGCTGTATGATGGCTGCGTGGTCCCATGGTGTTTATACTTGCATACTATTGTTTGTACAGATGAACATTGTACCTTTAGGTGTTTGGAAATTCCTCCCAAGGATGAACCAGAATTGTGGACAATTTGTTTTCTGAGGTCTTGGCTGATTTCTTTTGATTTTCCAATGATGTCAAGCAACGAGGCACTGAGTTTGAAGGTAGGCCTTGAAATACATCCACAGGTACACCTCCAATTGACTCAAATTATGTCAATTAATCTATCAGAAGCTTCTAAAGCCATGACATAACTTTCTGTAATTTTCCAAGCTGTTTAAAGGCACAGTCAACTTAGTGCATGTAAACTTCTGACCCACTGGAATTGTGATCCAGTGAATTATAAGTGAAATAATATGTCTGTAAACAATTGTTGGAAAAATTACTTGTGTCGTGCACAAAGTACATGTCCTAACCAACTTGCCAAAACTATAGTTTGTTAACAAGAAATTTGTGGAGTGGTTGAAAAATGAGTTTAAATGACTCCAACCTAAGTGTATGTAAACTTCTGACTTCAACTGTACCTCTATTTGTGATATTATACCTTGCCTCGCTACCTTGCTATGAAATCAATTCTGTAACATCTGATTCTTAACATTGCTTTGGCAAAAACTCCTTTCATTTTTCTGGACTTTTGGCAGAGCGAGTGTCAGTTGGTGAAGTCGTTCTGTGACAGAAAGCAGCAGAGGTAAGTAAATACTGAACAGCCAACTGGCCTGACCTAACCTCTATGGATAATGCACATGGCAGATCACATGTACTGTATGTAATAATGATTATAATAGCCATGTCTGATGTAAAGTCATCCTCTCCTTCTCCACATCTATCTCCTTCCAGGTTCGAGTCACTAGGAGAGCCCAGAGAGCAGCTCGGCACAGAGGGATCAGGTTGCAGGACCACTGGTACCCCTCTGACCCACACACTGTATTCCACATAGTAGGTCACTGTGGAATAAACAGTCCAGCCTGCCCTTGGATCTCGTTCCCGTCTTCTTTTTAAAATGGAAAATTAGATTTTCTGTTGTATTAAGACCGAAACGTTATCTTTATTTTGTGAGTCGGTTCGTGAAAACGAGGGATTTGAAGAGAAAGTTCAAATATAATATACAAATATAATATATCTGTAAATATATCCAGGGTGAAGCAGGGCATCCAGTGTTCCTGGTAGGGTTGTGGTGTGAACCATGGTCACAGAGAGGTACTGTGTTAGTGGGCTTCGGGGATGTACTTAGTCTCCCCCCTTAGGAGCTACGGACCACACAGAACCAAGATCTGAGCCAGCAGCGACACTTCATAATCCACATGATTTTTCCAACCCGAGTGACGTCAGTGTAAATATGGCTGTTCGGATTTCTAGGTCTGGCAGTATGCAGGTAACAATATATGGGATCAAGTTGGAATAAAGGGATTTTTTTTCTTGTTAGGAGATTCTGGATGTGGCTTCATAATCAACCAATGAACTCATTTTAAAATATTTTTTATGAAACGACAACCACATCATCGGTAAGTCCAAAATAAAAGTAAGTAAACTATCTCTTTTTAAGATTACCTGCCCTCTCTTCCTCTCCACAGGAACCGCCAATGAGTTGGTGACAAAGGAAAGAGAGGACACGACCCTCCACTTCCTGTTGAAACACTCACCACCTTGGATCCTGACGGTGACGTCATACAGATACGCATAATGGATCATAGACCGTGATCACAGTTCTCACATAATGGATCATAGACCGTGATCACAGTTCTCACATAATGGATCATAGACCGTGATCACAGTTCTCACATAATGGATCATAGACCGTGATCACAGTTCTCACATAATGGATCATAGACCGTGATCACAGTTCTCACATAATGGATCATAGACCGTGATCACAGTTCTCACATAATGGATCATAGACCGTGATCACAGTTCTCACATAATGGATCATAGACCGTGATCACAGTTCTCACACAAGCAATCTTGCTCATCTTTTTTTCTGGCATTCTTCAAAATACACACAATAATAGCTAATAGTTAACACATCTATAGCTAATAGCTACCACATCCATAGCTAATAGCTAACACATCCATAGCTAATAGCTAACACATCCATAGCTAATAGCTAACACATCCATAGCTAATAGCTAACACATCCATAGCTAACAGCTACCACATCCATAGCTAATAGCTAACACACCAATAGCTAAAAGATCATGGCTGATGAATTTCAGGGACGTGGTTCGTCGCCATAGAGCAAGACAGACCATGCTTATTTATTTTTTTGAAGTACTTTTATTTTGTCTGTTTGCAGATAGCCATTCAAAGATATTGATCAGTGGTTGCATTTCTCAATGTATAAAGTCTACCAAAGTCGTCAGGAAAGCCTGTTCAATATTGCTTTTTCTAAAGATCCAGTCACCCAGTCAGGTTTACCAGCACATTTTGTACCCGTAAATGAAGACATTCAAATACATTGTGATACATCAGGTATAAGGATCTGCAGTGTTTCGAAGGCATCTTTAGTTTAACAATGATTTCAGTGAATGCTCTGGACTGATATTTTTTGTACACACTGTACACATGGGCTATATTCAATAAAGCAACAGCAAAGTAAATTATGTCAAAGTATTGTGGAAATTGCTGATTGTATTCAGGTTTTTACACTATGAGAATATAAACTATGAATTGCATAGATTACTGCGTGGTCAGGAATGGATGGAGTTTTCACACTTGCATTTCAGCAATTGAAAGTGCAAAGGAAATGAGCGCATCACTCCTGTACGTACAGTGTGTTACACATACGTTGTCAAGCTCCAAGGAAACCAAATAAAGAATTTAATACAAAAATTAAGTACAAAGTATTCTATACAAAAACGCAACATGCATACTGAAACTTATCCCTGTTTTGGAGCATTTTAGCAGTAGTGTCACGACATGTATAGATTCTGGTGGTTGTTGAAGTAGGTCGTTGTCTTGACAACCAGGTCCAAATACTACTTTCTCTTCTTGAAGCTGGTGCCATTGGTGGAGACAGAGTGGCCATTTGGGCGACTGGACTTGATGGATTCTTCTGGCCGTCTTTTTCTGTAGGTCTGGGATAAAATCAGTCAACTTTCGACCATTGAAAAACCAACATAAACATTCAGACATGCCTTTAAATGAATCCCTAGCGTAACAAAGAACATTGTCGTATTTGTGGACTTTTCCAATAATTTTTAGAAAGACAATTTTTTTTTTACCGTGTCCTATTATACAGAGCACAGTTTGAATCCAGTGTTCATGGGAAGGTTACCCCAAGGCGCTACTGTACCTGGACGTAGAAGTTGACAAAAAGGATGACGAGGGTGGCCATGTAGGAGAACTGGAAGAGCAGGCATCCAACGGGGAAACCACAAGGGACGACGATTGCAGACAGGGTGTGTGTGATGGTCAGTATAAACTGGATCTGAGACAGAGAACAAAAAGGGGGAACCCCTCCGTCAGGGGTCGTATAACTCCTCTAACATGTGTGGCTTTTATCGTCCCATGTCTATGCTTAATGTAGGCCATTGCTCTTAGACTAGAAGAGTAGTTCCCTTCCCTGTTCAAGTGAGATCATACAGGCTTGATTGAATATGAGCGCTCGTTTCATGAAAGGAATTTGCAACCAGTGTACTCACCAACTGAGCCTGAGTCAGGTAACGCTTCCACCAGAGGTATTTCTGCATGGAGGGTATTGTGGACAGGCCATAGTAGGAGTACATACACACATGGATGAAACTGTTAAGAGTCGGCCCAAAGAAACCTTGGAAAAAAAGATTTGGGAAAAATGTATTATTGATTGACATACTTGACAAACCTTTCACATTGAAATTCAGCAGTTTGGTCTGTCACCAAGGCAACACAACTACAGTGAGAAAAATAATGAAACATATTTTACAAATTGCTTGTATCAGGGACATGTTAAAGTTGTTTGGGCTAGTTTACTTTATTTATTTTTTATTATAGGACAGGACATGCTCACTCGAGTTTGCTCCTGGTGTAGTTATATATGGCCTGCTGGGATGGGATGATACTGCTGCCGGCCTCATGAGGGGAGGGTGGATCCCTTTATTTATTAAATTTTTATTTTTATATATTTTTATTTTTTTAGCCCCTTTTTCTCCCCAATTTCGTGGTGTCCAATTGTCGCTACAACTCCCGTACGGGCTCGGGAGAGACGAAGGTCGAGAGCCATGCATCCTCCGAAACAGAACCCAACCAAGCCGCACTGCTTCTTAACACAGCGCGCATCCAAGCCGGAAGCCAGCTGCACCAATGTGTCGGAGGAAACACCGTACACCTACCGGCCAATCCCTCCCTAACCTGGACGACGCTAGGCCAATAGTGCGTCGCCCCATGGACCTCCCGGTCGTGGCCGGCTGTGGCAGCCTGGGCTCGAACCCAGAGTCTCTGGTGGCAATTTGCAACCAGCCTTAGACCACTGTGCCACCCGGGAGGCCCCAATACATTTTTATTTAACCTTAATTTAACTAGGCAAGTCAGTTAAGAACAAATTCTTATTTACAATGACGGCCTACCCTGGCCAAACCCTAACGACGCTGGGCCAATTGTGCACTGCCTTATGAGACTCCCAATCACGGCCGGATGTGATACAGCCTGGAATCAAACCAGGGCCTGTAGTGACACCCCTAGCACTGAGATGCAGTGCCTTAGCCCTGCTTGAAGAACGTTGGCATAATCAGCTAAATAACAACTATCCCCATTGGGCTTCAACATTGAAGAATAGGTGTTAGAACATTTCCACAGGAAGAACATCAACCTCAGCTCTCATCTCAATCTGACCCTAACGTCAACCTATATCAAAGATGGTGGATAAATGAAGATGTCCCACTCAGGCCGTTTGCCATTGATATTTTTTTTTCCCGGTCTACTTAAGCAGGTGGCTCTCCCATAGGCACCAATACATTAGCAGCTGGGTCTGGTCCATAGAGAATGATAGAGACCTCTAGTGGCTAAAAGGTCATATTATCTGGAGTCCAACCGGGTCATAAGGAGGGATCAGCCAATCGTGAAGAAGAAAATGGACTCCTTTAAAATATAGGTAGCCTCAATGGCGTTGCCCATACTGTCACATAAGCTATAATGGCACAGATACAAAGATGAGTCTTCTATATATCTTTATGGTCTGGTCTGCTTAGTTCATTGACTGTATATGAACCAGAAAAAAGGAGCGAGTGAGATGTCTTGCTTCCCTCTTTCGTCTCTGCCTATACCACGCCCAAAGCCCCCTACCGATTCACTCTTACATCAATCGAGTCCCTTTGATTCTAACAGTGATGTAGGCGGAAGTGGGTGTAACCTACTCTGTCCACAGGGGATCCAGTTCAGAACACACCACCAGATGTTGAACATGGAGGCGTGGTGATAAACGTGCAGGAAGGTGATCTGGCTGTTCTTCTTCCGCAGCACAAAGAAGATGGTGTCCAGGAACTCAATCACCTTGGAGAAGTAGTACCACCACAGCACCTTGGCTACCTGGTGAGTTTATAGAAGAGCATGTAGGGGACTGTGCAGTAATATGGCGAGTACTCAATCAACTTCCCTTTCATGATCGTGTCTGTAACTATGACCCTCAACAAAAAACACAAAAAAAATGTGACCAAGATGTAATTTCAATATTTTTGTGTGGCAGTGGATATTCATTATTATTCTTTAATTTACAGCTGATGTAACAGTAATTAAGTTATGTAATTCATTGTAATTCATTTAATTGTAATACATTGTAATTAACTCTTTGTGTTAATTAATTACACAATTTTATTCTTGCATATGTTGCTTTACGTTATCACATTCAGATATATATATTTTTCAAACTGGGGGGGGGGGGGGGGGTGCAGGAGATGGGGGATGGGGGGATGCCATTTGTGGATACTAGCTGACAGAAATATATTATACAACCCATTCCCTTCGAAGTTGTAGGAGGTAACAGCAGAGATCAGGCTGGTTGTCCGAGGCTACACAGCAAGGGCTTCAGCATATTTGACTTGAGTCACCAATAACTGATTTATACAAGCTCCATATACTGTATGTACTGTATTTGTATTTATCTTATTTATTTAGCCTTTATTTAACTAGGCAAGTCAGTTAACGAGAGCCCCCAATATGAACAAACATAGCAATGATAGCATCTGTTGAGACACTTGATAGTTGAGTGCAGGAGACATTGGATTTCTTAACTAGATGGTTGTAACGTTTTCTAATAACTAGTAAGGGAACAACAGTCAACACGACATGACTCCTTTCTTCAAGATGTTAAGAGTAGGTTTGTGTTATTCATTAGACAGACATCTGCATTTCTATGTCAGTGGTTTTCAGAGGCCAGTCATGGAGTAGACAGCAGAGCCCAACACAAGTGTTTCTGAGGAAGGATAGATGGTGGGAAGGAGTCAGCACACACACACACACACACACACACACACTCACACACACACACACGGTGTTACTCACCCTGAGGTCGGCCTCCCCTGCCTCGTGGAGTCCCTGACACTGCAGACGGTAGCCTGCCGACAAGGTTGCCGAGACAAGCTGCAACCAAAACGCCACGGTCAACGTCACTGTATAACTCTCACCACCCCCCACCATACACACAGTCATGCACCATTTCCCTGTAACACACACACACACACCCCACCCTGCTCCACAAACATACCCCTCCCCACACACACGCACATCTGTATCCCTGTCAGGACTGACTGAGCTGAGGCAGTAGCCCGACCCTCCCTGCCTTTCTCTGCCGTGTCAGTCTAACCCAGTGAGTAGTTGTAATGGTATTCGGTCACCCCTGTATAAACTTCCACAAAGAGGGATATATGACTGCTCTCCGCATCCTAACTGTGCTCAAGTGCTCTTTAAATAGATCTCACTGCTTGGAGGTCATTATTCTCAGACGACAGCATACTTCCTCCCTCTCTCCCTCTCTCTACGTTTTAGTGAATGTATGTAGTGCACAAGTGTAGGATTCATACATAGACCAAGCTCTATTGAAAAATACTTTCAATGGAGATTCACAATTGAGCATAATTTTCAGTCTAGGACTAGGCTCCAGCTGTGAAACCATCCCTATATGCCTTCAGGCCAACTACACTTACATGTTAGTCATTTAGCAGACACTGTTATTCAGAGTGACTTTAGGGTTAAACAATTAGGGTTAAACACTTTGCTCAAGGGCAAATAGACATTTTTTTTTCACCTAGTCAGCCTAAGGGACATGAACCAGCAACTTTTTGGTAACTGACCTAACACCCATAACCGCTAGACTACCTAGATTACTGGACTAAACGCGCAAACAATAAATTATTGCCTATCCAATAGAGAGTGTATATTTGGTCCGATTGCACTTCCCAAGGCTTCCACTAGATGTCAACAGTCTTCAGAACTTTGTTTCAGGCTTTTACTGTGAAGGGGGAGTGAATAAGAGCTGTTTGAATCAGGGGTCTGGCAGAAAGCCATTAGTTTAGTCACGCGCGGCCGTGAGTACGAGCTCCATTCCTTTTCATTTCTAAAGACAAAGGAATTGTCCGGTTGAAACATTATTGAAGATTTATGATAAAAACATCCTAAAGATTGATTCTATACATCGTTTGACATGTTTCTACGAACTGTAATATAACTTTTTTGACTTTTCGTCTGGACCTTGTGCATTTTGACTAAACGCGCAAACAAAAAGGAGGTATTTGGACATAAATGATGGACTTCATCGAACATTTATTGTGGAACTGGGATTCCTGGGAGTGCATTCTGATGAAGATCATCAAAGGTAAGTGAATATTTATAATGCTATTTCTGACTTCTGTTGACTCCACAACATGGCAGGTATCTGTATGGCTTGTTTTTGTGGCTGAGCGCTGTACTCAGATTATTGCATGGTGTACTTTTGCCGTAAAGCTTTTTTGAAATCTGACACAGCGGTTGCATTAAGGAGAAGTATATCTTTAATTATATGCATAACACTTGCATCTTTCATCAACGTTTATGATGAGTATTTCTGTAAATTGATGTGGCTCTCTGCAAAATCACCGGATGTTTTGGAAGCAAAACATTACTGTGGCTGACTTTCCAACAGCATCTTACCTGCATTGCTCTGTACCAAAACAATTGTTGTTAAATGTAACGTAAACAAGTATTCTTACTAAAATAAGCTTTCGTATCAAACCCGACATCCCGAGTCATTACTAAGAAGTTAGTTAATCTAAAAGTTGGTGCCGAAACCCGGGATATGACCACACTGAAAATGGAAGAAAAACAGATTAACATGTGGACAGACTCGATGATCGTGCTGCATTGGATTTGCAGCTCAGCTCAGAAATGGAAACAGTTTGTTGCGAACAGAGTGACGGAGATCCAGTCCTTGACCAATCCAGAGTCATGGTCACATATTGAAGGGAAAACTAATCCAGCTGACCTCCCTACAAGAGGACAAACTGTTAGAAACTTGACACAGAGCGAGCTATGGTGGAATGGACCCAGAATTCTGACATCACCCAATCAGTCCGAAGAGACTGATGATAACAAGGTTCCGGATGAGGTGAATATAGAACTCAAGTCCAGTTGCCAGGCTACTGTACAACTCGCAGCAAACAGCACAGACAGCACTGAACCTGTGTTGGAGCTTGAAAGGTACAGCAAACTGAAAAGAGTGTTCAGAGTCACCGCCTGGATAAAGAGATTCATAGCCAATGCTCGTACAACCATAAAGATGCAAGGTGAACTGACTGCTGACAAACTGTTCGATGCAGAAAAGTACTGGATTAAGGTAACACAACAACAGAGTTTCGGACAGGAGATCAAACTACTGAAGGCAGGAAAAAGCCTAAACAATGACTGTAAAATCAGAGAACTGAAACCTTTCCTGGATGAACACAAACTACTCAGTGTAGGAGGAAGACTGCAACAGTCCAACTTCACATTCAGAGAGCAGCACCCATGGGTTCTGCCCAATAAGTCCAGATACTCAGAAATGCTGATACAGTACCACCATGAGAAGGTGATGCATTCTGGAGCAAGAGACACTCTAGTACAAATCAGAGAGCGATACTGGATCTTGAGTGCTAGGCAGCTAGTCAAGAGCACAGTGGCAAGATGTATAGTGTGCAAGAGATTCAAGGCAAGGGCCGGACAGCAGGTCACTGCGCCTTTACCAAAAGACAGAATAACTGAATCCCCACCATTCGAAGTCACAGGTGTGGATTTTGCAGGACCGCTCTATGTGAAAGAAAATGGTTCTGTGAAGAAGTCATACATTGCACTGTTCACTTGTGCTGTAACCAGAGCAGTGCATTTGGAACTGGTCTCAGATCAGTCAACAGAGACATTCTTGTTAGCTCTAAAAATATTCATCTCAAGGAGAGGATTATGCAAGGTAATCTACTCAGACAATGCAAAAACGTTCAAGAGAGCTGATCAGGACTTGAAAGAGCTGTGGAAGGCAATCAAAGAGCCCCAACTCTTGGCGTTCTTCTCAGAAAGGGGCATCACCTGGAGGTTCATCGCAGAGCGAGCAGCCTGGTGGGGCGGATTCTGGGAAAGATTCGTCAGCCATTTCCAGCTGACACTCAGCACCCAACGTTAAACAAGGGGGAAATGACACGCAGATGGAAGTACAGGCAGAGACTTGTGACCAGTTTCTGGAACAGTTGGCGAAGGGACTACTTGCTGGATCTAAAGTCAGCACACCGCTGTGACACACCACAGCCCACCCCACTGAAAGCGGGTGACGTTGTACTCATTGGAGAAGATAACCTACCCAGACAAACCTGGAAACTAGGAAAGATTGAGGAACTGTTTCCAGGCCGAGATGGCTTAGTTAGATCATGTTCAGTTCGTACTGCTTCAGGGACATTGTTGAGGAGACCTATTCAGTTGATATACTGCCTAGAGATCTAGATGAACACAATTGTTCATCGGGGGGGAGGATGTTGTAACTTTAATGTGTTACAGAGTTAATGTTTAAGTTTATTCGTTGAGCTGTATCTAAAGATATTTCTTTAGATTTATTTGCATATGTAATTGTATTGGGTTGTGTTGAATTACGCTTTTTGACTGCAAGTCCCAGAATGCCTTGCGAGAGGAATGAGTGATAACGCGCCAATTATGTGCAGGTGCGGGTGATTGTGGCTGACTTTCCAACAGCATCTTACCTGCATTGCTCTGTACCAAAACAATTGTTGTTAAATGTAACGTAAACAAGTATTCTTACTAAAATAAGCTTTCGTATCAAACCCGACGTCCCGAGTCATTACTAAGAAGTTAGTTAATCTAAAAGTACTGAACGTAACGCGCCAATGTAAACTGAGATTTTTGGATATAAATATGAACTTTATCGAACAAAACATACATGTATTGTGTAACATGAAGTCCTATGAGTGCCATCTGATGAAGATCATCAAAGGTTAGTGATTAATTTTATCTCTCTTTGGCTGGAAAAATGGCTGTGTTTTTTGTGTCTAGGCGCTGACCTAACATAATCGCATGGTCTGCTTTCTTCCTTTTTGAAATCGGACGCTGTTGTGGGATTAACAACAAGTTTATCTTTAAAATGGTGTAAAATACTTGTATGTTTGAGGAATTTTAATTATGAGATTTCTGTTGTTTGAATTTGGCGCCCTGCACTTTCACTGGCTGTTGTCAAATCAAATTAGCCGTAAGAAGTTAAGTCAAATGAAAGGTGGTGCACACCAACAGTTTAAGACGGAGGATATGTTAGAAACACATAATGCAGTAGAGACTCCTCTTCAGTCCAACCATAGAAAGGATCCCGGGGCCAGGAACTTTTTTATTTAACTAGGCAAGAACAAATTCTTATTTACAATGACAGCCTACCCCGGCCAAACCTGGATGACGCTGGGCCAATTGTGCGCCGCCCTATGGGACTCAATTGTGATACAGCCTGGAATCGAACCATGGTCTGTAGTGACACTTCTAGCACTGAGATGCAGTGTCTTAGACCTCAGTGCCACTTTGGAACTAACAACACAACCTACAAACTACACCTCAAGCTGTATTTCACACATTGCCTATCATATAGACATTAGACATGGCTTACACTGTAGAGATCTTCATGATTCACATTCCTACTAATAATCATAACAGTATCATCTAGCTATATAAATAGTCAATCTGTGTTGTGCGAGAGTGGTAGCCTGCCTTGAAGGGTTTCCAGTGAGGTTAATCTGTCTGTATGGTCCTTCACCCTCTCACCTAGCCTAGAATCTAAGCTGATCTGGCATCTGGACCACTGCACAACATGTCATATGAGTCAGCAGACGGGCCCATGCCCAGAGGTCACAGTGGGAGAAGGAGACAGAGAGAAGAGGAGAGGAGGAGAGTGAGAGAGAAAGGAAGAGGAGGGGAGGAGAGGAGGAGAGGAAGATAGAAAGGAGGAAGAGAGGGAAAAAAGGAAGACAGAGAGAGGAGGTGAGAAGGAGAGGAGGAGGAGAGGGAAGAGAAATAAATAGGTATATGGAGAGAGAGAGACAGAGGCGAGAGAGAGAGAGGCGAGAGAGACAGAAGCGAGACAGAGGTGAGAGAGGGAGAGAGACAGAGGTGAGGGAGGCGGAGAGAGAGCGGGAGACAGAGAAAGAGCGGGAGACAGAGAGAGAGCGGGAGACAGAGAGAGAGCGGGAGACAGAGAGAGAGCGGGAGACAGAGCGGGAGACAGAGAGAGAGCGGGAGACAGAGAGAGAGCGGGAGACAGAGACAGAGCGGCAGACAGAGCGGGAGACAGAGAGAGAGACAGAGAGAGAGACAGAGAGAGAGAGAGAGAGAGAGAGAGAGAGAGAGACAGACAGACAGACAGACAGACAGACAGACAGACAGACAGACAGACAGACAGACAGACAGACAGACAGATATATAAAACTAGGATGTTACTAAGACAGATGTATAAAACTAGGATGTTACCAATACAGATGTATAAAACTAGGATGTTACTAAGACAGATGCCTTCGGACTTGTCTGACAGAGTAATGCTCTTTACACCTACTGTACTGTCACTAACAGACACACTTTACACCTACTGTACTGTCCCTAACAGACACTATTTACACCTACTGTACTGTCCCTAACAGACACTCTTTACACCTACTGTACTGTCACTAACAGACACTCTTTACACCTACTGTACTGTCACTAACAGACACTCTTTACACCTACTGTACTGTCACTAACAGACACTCCATTTACAGATGCCTTTTCCCAGGGTTATGTTCATTGGGGTACGCAACGGAAAACGTTTCAAAATGTTTTGCAACAGAAAATGAAAATATACTATTCTTATTGGAGAAGTCAAGGTTGTCTCTCCCTGTCAGTCTGTTTCTTCCGTTTGATGCCTAATGAACACGAGCCAGGGTATAAAGGCACTCATATCCCCGACTCAGACATCTCTCTGACCTCTGAGGTTTGTCTTTGAACAACTTACCTCAACCAGCATGTACAGGGAGAGCATGGTCACAGAGAAGTTGTACACTTGTAAGACCCCCTTGAGTGAGTATGCTGGCCTGTTCCTCATGTATTTTGATCCCAGGTATACTGTGAGGAGGTAAAGGATGGTGAGGGAGAGGGTGGGGAGATATGAGTCCATCAGGAGCCATCCTCGTACCCTGGAGTCTACGTGGAGGGGGGAGAACACAGTGAACAATCAGTGTTGGGATCATCATGCCATTCCATTATTCAAGCCATTACTGTTCAACCTGTCATAAGCAATAAGATCTAACATTGCACTCTGCTTGAACTGATATGAAAAAATATATAGTATGTTTTTCATGATTTTCATACGATTACAAATCCTTGTCGTAGCCTATATGGTTTATGTACTAAATACAAATCAAATTGTATTCGTCATGTCCACAGTTCACAGCAGGTATAAACGGTGCAATGAAATGCTTACTTGCAATCTCTCTCAACAGCATAGTACAATATCAATAATCAATAACATCAATAATCAGTAATATCAATCATTGATAATACCAAAAGATAACTAAGATAACTAAGTTGACAAATTATAATGGCGTAGAAGGCTATGACAGTGCTTGACAGGAAGGAATCCCAACGTTTATTCTCTAAAACTCCATATAAAAGTAATTCCCTAAGACATGACTTTCTATCACGACCTCAAGGCAACAATTATATCATAACTTACCTTGGACCAGGTATGTGTGTATAGGTATTCACATAGTAGGCTTATATAAAAAATGTGTACTCCATAACTGGCTATTTACTACTCCATCACAGAGGTATTAGATAGGGATATACCTGTGTTATTAAGGTGTAATAACCTAAGTGCTGTAAAATGTGTTAAGAGTTCATTAACAAGGGGATATGGCAAAGCTGTGGGAACTCGTAGTATTCAGATGGGTCAATCTGATTACACACACCGACGTGTAGCTAGACCGCTACTCTCCTGCGTGAGGTGAGCTTTGAAGGACTCTGTAATGTCAGTTACGCATCAGTTGATGCTACTCTGTCGTCTGAGCAGACATATTTGTAGTTTTGACAACCACGTTTGTAGTTTTAACAACCATTGCGCAGTCTTCAATTGGAAAATACATACCTCTGTCTTCAAACAGGAAGTAAAAAAGCGCGTTTAACCGCTCGTCCAAACTTTCTAAATGGTTCTGAAAGTTAAAAAAAAAAGAGAAGAGAAGTCACTTGCAATAAATGTGTCTGTGTGTCACCGTATGTCCATTTGTATGGCATTTATCAAAATAATGTACATCACATTATAGAGCCCATTTATCACACTATAGAGCCCATTTAACAAAATAATGTACATCACATTATAGAGCCCATTTATCACACTATAGAGCCCATTTAACAAAATAATGTACATCACATTATAGAGCCCATTAATCACATTATAGAGCCCATGTATCACATTATAGAGCCCATTTATCACATTATAGAGCCCATTTAACAAAATAATGTACATCACATTATAGAGCCCATTTATCACATTATATACCCCATTTATCACATTATAGAGCCCATTTAACAAAATAATGTACATCACATTATAGAGCCCATTTATCACATTGTAGAGCCTTTTAATCACATTATAGAGCCCATTTATCACATTATAGAGCCCATTTATCACATTATAGAGCCTTTTAATCACATTATAGAGCCTTTTAATCACATTATAGAGCCCATTTATCACACTATAGAGCCAATTTATCACATTATAGAGCCCATTTATCACATTATAGAGCCTTTTAATCACATTATAGAGCTCATTTATCACATTATAGAGCCTTTTAATCACATTATAGAGCCCATTTAGCACATTATAGAGCCCATTTATCACATTATAGAGCCTTTTAATCACATTATAGAGCCTTTTAATCACATTATAGAGCTCATTTATGACATTATAGAGCCTTTTAATCACATTATAGAGCCCATTTATCACATTATAGAGCCCATTTATCACATTACAGAGCCACTTTTCATGTAAACAGTTGGATTTTAGATGCAGTTATGCAGTGAATTACAAATAAAACAAGGTCCTCTAATGCATCAAAAATCATCTCAGAAGTGGTCTATATCAGATTCAATGACGTCTCCTGTTCTTCAAGCTTCTTTGGCTTTTAGAAAAGCACTTAATACTGTAAATCCGATCTATTATTAAGCAATTGCCAAAATTTGGGTGGCAGGTAGCCTTGCGGTTAAGCGTGTTAAGAGCATTGGGCCAGTAACCAAAAGGTCGCTGGTTTGAATCCCAGAGCAGACTAAGTGGGGTAATAATTTGTTGATGTGTGCTTGAGCATGGCACTTAACCCTAATTTGCTCCTGTAAGTCACTCTGGATAATAGTGTCTGCTAAATGTCAAATTGACTATTTCTTACAAATATTATTGTCTCTGGCTAAATGCCTTTGCTGCAAGGTGGTAAGCAAGGTGTTGGAAGTGGCTTATGTTTATATTGTATATGTTGGTCAGCCAACACAATATTTGTTGAGTCACAGTAACCGGTATCCTATACATAATGTCAGGGAGTGGTGTGTTGCTCTTTGCTCCCTATCTCTATCTCTCTCTCTCTCTCTGTCTTTCTCTTTCTCTCTATATCTCTTTCTCTCTCGTTCTCTCTCCATCTCTCTCTCTCTCACTGGGACACTGGAGAAAAGGTCACTAGGGGAAATGCCTCTCCTCTATTTGTCCCCCATTTCCAAGAGCTTTACTGTTTATTGATCCAGGCCACCGCGTTCTGCAGTAACAAATGTCGGAAGGGCAACCTGGGGGGAACAAGCGGTAGGGGCCATATTGACATTTCAGTCTACCTCCACCTTCTTTAGGAGATGGGCCGACACAGACCAAAGCTGATACGCTATGGGGTGTTGGGTTTCTGACGCAGAGGAGACAAATACAATTTGTGACCTGTCCTCAGCTCTTTGGTGCCACCATATTGGCATCTCCTGTCCTGTACATGTCCAGGGGCACTTTGTGTCCCTTATCTCATTAAACTGAGCTGAGAGTTTAAACTATCCCTTAGGTCTATGGGCCAACAGAGAGACATACATGACTGGCTACTTAGTTAGAGAGCCAGCGATGACAGCCAGAGCACATGCAAATCTTGGAAATATTGTTTTTTATTTACTATGGATAACCATCTTTCATATTGTTGATAAGCTATATCACAGTTCCGCAAGGACTTTTGAGCATTATGGGGGAAAAAAACAAATCTGTTTTATTCAAATACAGATGTAGGATTTTAATTTGATCACCCTGTTGCGGGAAATGTCAAACTTGTAGTGTTTGAGGTTAAAAAGGCTTCTGTAGTTTGTAATTTGCTCTTTGAAATTACAGATTTGATTTTCCCCAATGAAAAATGTCCATTAATTATAATCCACATAATAATTCACATTTCCTGCTGCTGCAGGATTATTTTCCTGTTGTATCAAACTTGCTCAAATTAAGATCCTACATCTGTAATATATCAATGAGAAATGTAATCTCAGCATCCAGAACCAAATCAGCTGAGTAGTCTCGAAAGACTGTGAGAAAAGTAACTTTCATACATTTTGGTACCCATGCATATGTTGCCCTCAAAGAACTAGCTTGTTGTGTAGTAGGTGTAGTTATAAACCTATCCTCTGTTGTTTTCCAATCATTTACATCGTCACCTGGCTGTCTTCAGTCTACTCTTTGTCTTTCTTTTACCTGGCTTCAAACAGATACTCAGTTATAACTACTAGCTTTTGGTTCAGATTGTCAGTATCCTTCCCTACACTAAGTACAGTATCCCTCCCTACACTAAGTACAGTATCCCTCCCTACACTAAGTACAGTATCCCTCCCTACACTAGGTACAGTATCCCTCCCTACACTAAGTGCAGTAACCCTCCCTACACTAAGTACAGTATCCCTCCCTACACTAAGTACAGTATCCCTCCCTACACTAAGTACAGTATCCCTCCCTACACTAAGTACAGTATCCCTCCCTACACTAAGTACAGTATCCCTCCCTACACTAAGTACAGTATCCCTCCCTACACTAAGTACAGTATCCCTCCCTACACTAAGTGCAGTAACCCTCCCTACACTAAGTGCAGTATCCCTCCCTACACTAAGTACAGTATCCATCCCTACACTAAGTACAGTATCCCTCCCTACACTAAGTAAAGTATTCCTCTAAGATTTTCCCTATTGGCATTGACAAGGTTGTCGTTAGCCCCATTTGTTAGTTCATATTTACGATCAAGAAATGAAATGGGCAAGGGTATTGGTAAAAACCTGGATTTGTGGTCAAGCCAGAAGGGCCAGTTTAGGATTAACTGGGATTGGAGGAAAAGGAAGAATTTTTGTGTGGGGTTTATGTGCATCTTAATAGCCCAGAGCAGCTTTGTAATTCCTGATTTCTCAGCTCCTGGCTGACAGCATCTTTCAAGCAACTCTGACTCTTGTTAACTATCAAAGTTCAATAAATCATTGAGATGGATTTGGAAGTATTGTTGTGTTTGAACAGGGTTTGTTAACAGGTTACATTTCTCCAGCCCCGTCCCTCAGCTTTTTACTGAAACAGTAGCGGGGAGCTTGTTTTGTTATTGTTTCAACTGTAGATTTCCTCTTTAAAGAACATAATTGGTTCTTGCTGACCCAAGCACTCTACTAAAAGGGACCAACAAGCCAGACATTGCGAGGTATTGACGAAGTGAAAAAAGACAACGTCTCTATAGACGTTGAAAAAATAAAGGGTTGAATACTGTAGGTATTAAATGGTGCTGAGCGATTAGTGCTTTTTAAGGTCGGTTCGGTTTCGGTTCGATTATTTTAAAAATAATGACAGTTTCGATTTCGGTTTCGATTATAAATTTTTTTTAATAAATGCACTACGCATTATGTGGGTTGAAAGCTGTAACAACACAGAATAAAACAATGAATAAAAGTCCCATGATGGTAGTGACTGCCCATTACTGCTTATCACTTATTAACCATCATTTATACACATTACTTTACTAAAATATTTCACTTGTTGTTGATATTACATTTGTTTTATTTGATGACTAAATTATTTAATTCCAAGTCATCACCTCATCTCTATACAACTGCTGCCTATGCTGTCTGACAAAATCACTATTTTAGTAGTTCTTCAAAGTAAATAAGGCATACTTTTATGACTGCTGAATACCAACTATCAATCACTTAGATCAGGTATTTTCAGGTAGAGATACCTTGCGATGCAACTGCTCTCTATCCCTCTTGATGGCTCATTCTTGTTTCTTTTATGTAGCAGGCTAAAAGAAACACAGACCAGATAAGTAGGCACACAATGGATTATGATCATTGTAGTTAATTACCACGTTTTCTGCAATAAACTATGTAGAATATTGGCCTGTTAGAAACTACAACTCCCTACAACATCGCAAAGTTCTTGCTTGATCTAGAGAAACTGTGCAATGAGTGCACAGAAAAAAAAGAAAGAAATGAGATTCAAATAATTGAACCTACATTGCTCAATTAGATGTTTAAAACGAAAAATAACCGGGTTAATAGCGCAGCTCTAGGTTTTATCATAGTGTGCACACTGCACATAGTAATACATGTATTATTAAAATGCATATGATCTCTGCACCATGCAATAACATGATACAATATAGGATAATATATATTTCTATGTTTAGCCTTCTGCAGTGAACAAAATCAATTCCGGCATAATAATTATGTAGCTAACTATTGAGTTTGCAATTTGCACTTTCCCATCGCCTGACCATCATCAGTTGCACATTCCTTGCTGTTACTTAACTTTCCCAAGTATAAAAACACTGATAGTGCCTCTAATTCAAGTCTGACACAAGACTTCCAATAATTCATTGAAAATTCAGACAATCACACGAATCAGAGTTATTTCCCCAAGAGGTAGTCTATCTCCCTTCGATCGTGTTGTCACCTGTGTCAAACATCAGTTGACGCCCATACAAAATGCCGACAGTATAGGCGATATGTGTAGTGTGCTTACCATCTCTTTTTGCTGGATGTAGAAAGCCCTGTAATTTGTACCGCGAAGGTCAAATAGCGTTGAGATTGTGAGGCACGCTACCCTGGAGAGAGAGAGGTGGGCTATATGTGCACTGTCCAGGGTATCTCAGAATCTGCTTTTAGCTCGCTCTGGCATGCATCCACAAACCCCACGAATTATGGTATGTCATATATGCCGGTCTGTGCTCTGTGATGCCACCACAGACGTGCAGGGCAGAGGGGCGGTAGGGGGATGCTAAAATGACCGACAGGGACTGCGGCCAATCATGGCGCACGCCAGCGTGGGCGCGCTTCTAGCAGCGGTGG
This sequence comes from Oncorhynchus mykiss, assembly GCF_013265735.2. NCBI lineage: Eukaryota > Metazoa > Chordata > Actinopteri > Salmoniformes > Salmonidae > Oncorhynchus > Oncorhynchus mykiss. The sequence goes on from NC_048575.1 coordinate 10,285,416, forward strand.
TGAGGCAATCGAACCATACCATGGACGCTGCCGGGGTTGAACATGACTGGATGGATGGGATGGGTGGGCCGGCATTGTCTGTTTAGATGATGATGCTACTAAATCGGGTAATCACGCGTGAGACTGAGAGAACCACTGGACGACATGAACATAGGCTGCGGGTAGGGAAAAGGCAACATTATTGACCCGATCAAGGCAGGACGCTTTACAGGGTAAACCTACAGCGCTCATTATCTGCAATGGGATATGGCTTAAACGGATGTATCTCCCTTCTAACGCAACTATTCCATACACACACACACACACACACACACACAGAGAGAGAGAGAGAGAGAGACACACACATAAAGGAACTGAAACAGGTCTCTAAAGGCCTAGGCTGTATGCAAACACTTCTCTTTTTGTTTAAACCAGCAATTACCTATGTGACCATTACAACACCTTGCACTCTTCAAGAGAACACCTGCCAACTTGCTCTATGTCAACACCATTGCATAGCTAAATGACTTCATATGGGCTTCATTTGAATAGGCAAACTGCCACCTGTCACATACAAAATGTCCATTAACCAATGCATCCAGCTTCAAGCTGTGGTTGTTGATTTGACAACACTTTGCATAGTGCCAAGTGTTACCATAAACACATTCTCAATGGTGTCAGTCAGCACAGTTCCAGCTCCACAAGTCAATTACAATGCTGTTTAATATATTAGCCTAATATGATTGCTATTATTATATCATGTTAATAGTTCATGATTTATTTATCAAATAAAATATTTAACATGATGGAAAGTGTGTGAGAAAACATTTACTATATTAATAGTTGTATTTTTTATTCATAAAGTATGTGTGGGCCTACCACTAGGTCTACGTAAATGCTGCAGTGCATGCTGGGTTGAATTGTGTGTGAGCTGATGATAATGCTCGGAGGTAATCTACACTGAGTGTACAAAACATTATCTTTTCATGACATAGACTGACCAGGTGAATGCTTTGATCCTTTATTGATGTCACGTGTTACATCCCCTTCAATCAGAGTAGATGAAGGGGAGGAGACAGGTTAAATAAGGAGTTTTAAGCCTTGAGACAACTGAGACATGGATTGTGTATGTGTGTCATTCAGAGGGTGAATGGGCAAGAAAAAAATATTGAAGTCGCTTTGAACGGGGTATGGTACCAGGTGCCAGGCGCACCAGTTTGAGTGTGTCAAGAACTGCAGGGCTGCTGAGTTTTTCACGCTCAACAGTTTCCCGTGTGAATCAAGAATGGTCCATCACCCAAAGGACATCCAGCCAACTTGACACAAAGCGTTGGAGTCAACATGGGCCAGCATCCCTGTGGAACGCTTTCCACACCTTGTAGAGTCTATGCCCGGACGAATTGAGGTTGTTCTGAGGGCAAACGGGGGTGCAACTGGAGATTAGGGAGGTGTTCCTAATGTTTTGTCCACTCAGTGCATGATCTGTAGCTGTGGTGGTGCTGCCGCCATGTGGATATGTAGCTGAAGGTATTGTGGTGGTTACCAGTTGATACATGCGTTGGAAGTGAGGCTAAATTAACTGTTTGGTATTGAACGTAGCATTGTCCCAGATCTGTCTGTAGCCTGGTCCCAGATCTGTCAGTAGCCTGGTCCCAGATCTGTCAGTAGCCTGGTCCCAGATCTGTCTGTAGCCTGGTCCTAGATCTGTCTGTAGCCTGGTCCCAGATCTGTCTGTAGTCTGGTCCCAGATCTGTCTGTGGCCTGGTCCCAGATCTGTCTGTAGCCTGGTCCCAGATCTGTCTGTAGCCTGGTCCCAGATCTGTCTGTAGCCTGGTCCCAGATCTGTCTGTAGCCTGGTCCCAGATCTGTCTGTAGCCTGGTCCCAGATCTGTCTGTAGCCTGGTCCCAGATCTGTCTGTAGCCTGGTCCCAGATCTGTCTGTAGCCTGGT